>NC_057800.1:109850373-109854234 GCF_018294505.1 Triticum aestivum
CCGGATTGGCGGCGCGGGGGCCGGCTTCGGGCCTTCGGGCCCGGCGGCGGCCGGCTGGTGGCGGCGCCACGTGGCGTGTTGTGGTTGGCTGCGGCGGCGGGGCGGACACATCCGGCCCGAATCGGACATGTCTGTCGGCGTCGGATCTGAGATTTTAGGGTTAAGGGGGAGAATAAACCGCGAATTTCGAAGGGGGGTGTATATATAGGCATAGGGGGAGCTAGGAGAGTCCAAATGAGGTGCGATTTTCGGCCACGCGATCGTGATCGAACGCTCTAGGACATGGAGTAGAGTTTGGTGGGTTTTGGGCCAAATTGGAGGGATGTTGGGCTGCAACACACACAAGGCTTTTTCGGTCCCTCGGTTAACCGTTGGAGTATCAAACGAAGTCCAAATGATACGAAACTTGACAGGCGGTCTACCCGTAGTAAACCAGGGCCGCATGACAAGTCTCGGCCCAATCCGGAAATGTTTAATCCCCACACACGTAAGAAAGCTAGAAATGACCACCGAAGGAGAACGAAGCGCCGGAACGCAAAACGGACAACGGGGAAAAAGCTCGAATGCATGAGATGAACACATATGCAAATGCAATGCACATGATGACATGATATGAGATGCATGACACTGAAAACAACACACGGAGACAAAGACCCGAACCGGAGAAAATAAATATAACTTAACGCCGGAAACGGCAAGAGTTGGAGTACAAATTGGGAAAGTTACATCCGGGTGTTACACTGTAGAGAGAAGAATAGGTGATATCTGGTGATCAAGGGGAGGGCTTGCCTGGTTGCTCTAGCAAGAAGGAGGGGTCGTCGTCGATGTCGTCGATCACAAGGGTATCGGCAGCGGTCTCTTGGTCTACCAAAAAGAAGTAATGAAGGGGGAACACAATAAATAACATAGCAATCAAAGCATCACAAAGCATAACATGGCAATACGCGGTGCTAGGGGTGACCTAACACGGTACTAGGTGCTACCAGCGAAGGGGGAAAACATCCGGGAAAATGTTCCCGATGTTTGGCATTTTCGGGCAGATGAAATGCAGGGGGACGGTTGCATGCTCGCTATGCTAGGGACGTGTGGCAGACGAACAAAGTGCGTATTCGAATTCGTCTCGTTGTTCTAAGCAACTTTCATGTACAAAGTTTTTTCATCCGAACTATGGTTTATTTTATATTAATTATCAAAGTTTATTGCATTTTTAGAATTTGTTTTAATTCATTTTTAAGGAAATTGCTAAGTGCACACAGCAGCAGCTTAGCTACAGTGGCTTACAAGTGGGGTCCAGTGGCTGGGTTGACCGAGTCAATATTTGACTGGTCAACACGTGAACAGTAAAAATGGGTCCTGCATGTCATTGGCTTATATATTTTTATTTGTTTTAACCTTTAATTAGCAGTAGGGTCCACATGTCATTTGGCTATACTTAATCACTAATTAGTCTAACCAAAATAAACTAATAGGCCGGCCACCACACGGCCATATGCAAAGGCACAAGGCCATGGCCACGACACGTACAGGAGGCCTGAATGTGCGAGCGGCCTCAACCAAAAGCAGCAGTAGCTATGCAACGAAAGCAACGATGGTTAGCAATGACACGAGGGGCAGCAAGTAGCAGCGGCAAGTGCAGCAGCAGAAGCAGCGACGCTAAGCAGGAGTAGCAAAAGAGCAGCAGCAAGTAGCCGCATGGACCAGGAGCAGTGGCAGACAGCTGTAAGCACAGGGTGCGGCCACGGGCGGTCGGTTGCGGTCACGGCGGCCGGGTGCGCGCAGGGGACGACAGGCAGCAGCGTTCCAGAATAGCAGCATCGCGGTCATGCACGGGAGCTTGAGCTCCGGCCATGGCGGCCGAAGTGTGGGGCGGCTAAAAGGCGACGGATCGAGGGGGCGAGCAGGGGGAGCGGGTAGAGGAGCTCACAGTGGACTCGGGGACGTGGTAGGGGTGGCCGGGGATGGACCGGAGTAGCGGCAAACGACGACGAACAACGACGATGTACGCGGAGATGAGCTCGATAACGAGCGTACGGGGAGCCCCCGCTCGAATCGAGGCTTTGTAGTCGATGGAGAAGAGGGAGGCGGTGCTCCTGGACTTAGCGCGACGACGAGGGATGGCTGGTGGTCATGTAGACGAGAGGCGGCGGCGACGGCTTCACTCGGGGCGGACGAACCGAGAGAGAGAGGGGCAAGTGAGGGAAAGGGGGAGGCTAGGGTTCGAAGGAGGCCGCCGGGGATCTTCTAGGGCGACGGGGGTGGCGGATGGCCGGCACGTGGCCATCCGCGGCCACAGACGGCTGCCCGGTGTCCACCTCTCCCCTGATGAACAGAGGTAGGAGACAATGGGGGGTTGGGCCGGCTTAGTTAGTTGGGCCTAGTGGCCCTGTAGATTAGGCTTCTTTTCTTTTTACTAGTATTTTCCATTTACTTTTCTGTTTATTTATTAAGCTACTGTTTTGCACTTTCCTTTTGCATAAAAATACCTTTGAAAAATTTAAAAGCTTTCCATATAATTACTATACATTATTTTGCACTGCCACAACAAGTTTGGTCTCAAAATAATTTATTAAGTATGTGCTTATAATTAAGTGGGATAAAAAGGTGTTGTTGGTCCACTGTTTTAATACCCAAGGGCAATTATATATAAAAAATGTTAATTCTTTCATGAAAAATTGTTAGTGTATATTTTCAACCCACCGAACATTTTTCTTTACCGTTTGAAGAAACAATAGTTTGACTTTATTTTAAATATGAGTTTGAATCGGGTTTGGATCAAAGTGAGGTTTAGCAAACTAACTGCGATGACATGGCACAATTAGGAAGGGATTACTATAGCTTAATTATCCGGGCGTCATAACCAATCCATCCAGATGTGTATTAAAGTAGCCACCTTAAGTTTAACCATTAATTAAAACTCTCACATCTGTCATGGATCACTCAAACAAAACCACGTCTACGGGCAAAGCATAGCAGTATAAGCATAACGTAGAAGTAACTCCTAGGGTTTGATGATAAAGGCAATAGGCACTACCTCATCACTACTTCCCAGTACCAACAAATATTCATGTCCTAACCATGCAGTGTTTGAGGACTGAACTAATGCATAAAAACTGGTAATAAGGGGTATGATCAAAGTGTTACTTGCCTTGCTGACGATCTGACACACTTTGCACTCCGGAAACTCTATCGCAAACAAACAATAACATACTTAACCACTCAAGCAATAGATGATGGGTAAAAATCAAGAGAAAAGATCTAAATTGAAAGTTCAACTGAAGAGCTTTGATTTACAAAAAGAATCAACCAAATCGGAGCTACGAAACTCAACTACGTTCAAAAGAAGTTTGAATTCAAATCTGCTGGCAACCAAATTTTATATTGTTAAAACCATGTTCAAGTTGGTTAACTGGAAAGAGGGGAATAAGATGAAGATTTTGGCATTGGTTTCTCTTGATTTGGACGAGCGGGCAAAAAGTTGTGAGGGTTTGAAGATCAGGGGCTAATCTGCGATAAAAATAATCATGGATAGGTCCCTGGACGAAAACAGAATAAAATAAAAAGGCTATCGAATGAACGTTCACTATCAGGGACAAACGAACGAACATGTTCGTTAAAACGAACAGAACAGAGAACGTTCGCTAAATAGATTCGTCTGAAAAAACCGAGAAAACCCTAACCCTAAACTGAGAACCAAAAAAAATAAAAATAAACCGGCAAATCAGGGCGGTTTGTACCGGTTCATGGCGACAACGAAACGGTGGCGGCGGACTCCAGCGGGCGGCGAGGCAAGGCGGCGGTGCGGGCGAGGCGACGCTGTGGGCGGCGGCGGCACGGCAGCAGCTGCGGCCGCAGCGGGCGGGC
>NC_057800.1:110207809-110263593 GCF_018294505.1 Triticum aestivum
GGCGCGGGGTGCAGCCGGCGGTGGGGCAGCGCGGGCGCGGGCACGGACGTGCAGGCGACGGCGCGGTAGCGCGGACGCGGCGGGACAGAGGAAGTGCGGCAAGGCGCGGTGCCGGCTGCGGGTTGGACAAGGGCAGGGCGTGGGAGAGCGGCATGCCACGATGGACGTGGACGGCAGCGGACATTTTAGGGTTGGTTGCTGCGTTAGGCGCCTCCAACAACGAGCGGACACGCATGTCCGTTTTGTTACCTATTACCATCCCAAACGGACGAAATCCGGATAAAATGAACGTCTGTTTGGGTCGTGCGGTGGAGTTGGCCTAATTCCCCACGAATAATGTGACTGAACTTGCAATTTCCATATTCCGTCGGAGCCCAACTTGTAACCTGTGAGGTCACGGGCCTGACCAACATGCCTAGGACTGAACTGTCTTCCATTGGGATCTCGTCCCCATAATTCTTGGACTGTAAACGCGCAGGACGAACTGGCAGCACCATGCGGCCATCTCGTTCTAGTGACCGGCGTGTCACAGGTCGCAGTGGAGCATCGGGCTGATGCGTGGGCTGCTCTACTGCGTCAAATGGTGGACTGTTGGATGACCGAGTCACGCTCGTACAAGTATTGTACAGGGATGACTCCACTGCGTATACGTTGGTTGATCGTTCCTGAACCCTTCCTACTCGTCCATCGATCGCTAACCGATTCCTACTTCCGGTGGCCGTTGCGCAACTTTCCTCTCCATATATGCAAACCCAAGCACCCTGACCCCAAATAACCATAGAATCCCAAGTCCGCGATCAGCCGGCTGGGAACTCACCTTAGTGCCGTGTTTTGGTATCTTGGTTCCTGGAGAGTACTTCTGTCATGGAACCACATCAGCCCGAGCTCGAGGAGTCCTGCATTGCCACTATGAACGGGGTGCTAAAGCCAGTGGAGGCGCCATCCGATGAAGTATGTGCCATATGCTTGGATCAAGAAGAAGCAATGACCGCATGGAAGGAGACAGTGTGTGGGCATATTTTTCATGGACGGTGCGTGGAGAGGTGGCTAGAGATGAAGGGAAGTTGCCCCATGTGTTGGCGTCAGCTTCAAGAACCACCAGTTGTTGTAAAACAAAATGTTGGCTTTCCTAATCCCTTCGTCATGTTGGCGATTGAATCAATGCAGAGGGATCCTCACATTTTCCCCGATCCATACGCATATTTTCCAATGTATAGGCCCGGGATGTCCGGAGGCGATTAGAAACAATATTAGCATGTCCTACTATTTAGCTTCTGATAGCTTTACACGCATATGAGCCTGATGCTACACATTTATGTAAGCAAATTATCTTTGAGTGCAGAACTTTTGCTAGACCAGAGAATCAACAGAACATGCCAGAGATTTTCTATTTGATCCGAGCCGCTGCATTGCGATGCCTTGTGCAATCAATGTCGTCGTTGTCATACATCTGTTTTTTTTACCTCTTCCCTTTATATGATCCTTCATCGAGAACAAAGAACATATATTATGAACCAACTTGTGATTGGATGGTTAGAGAGACTGTGGTATCCTCAGCCCACCAAGGTTTAAATCCCGGTGCTCGCATTTATTTCTGAATTTATTTTAAGATCGGCTCAGTCTTTCGGAGGTGCTCATAGGAATAGGGTTTGCGTGTGTGCGTTTATAGGGATGAGTGTATGCACGTGTATATAAGCACTTGCATTTGTACTATGTTCAAAAAAAATAAATAACATATAACTTGTAATGTATGTTATCTAAAATGGCACCGTTCTCGCGGCGAGAACGAAAAAAGCATGCCAATTCGCGAGGGGAAAGAAGCCCTTTATAGGTTGCTCACGTCGCTTCGGGCTGATGCCACGTTCAATGGAGTTGTACGCATGCTTGCAACCACAGGGTTCGTGATATGCTTGTAAGCTAGATATGTACTCCCACCATCTGCGAATAAGTGTATTTTTATCTTTTATTCTAAGTCAATGTTTTAAAATTTTGATCAACTTTATAGAAAAAAGTAATAGCACATATGACATCAAATTGGTATATTATGAAACTAAATTTCATAAGAAATCTAGTGATACTAATTTAATGCCATAAATGCTGCTACTTTTCCTGATAAAATTGGTCAAAGTTTTTAAATTTTGACATAAAACAAAAGCTAGATGTACACTTATTCGTAGACGGAAAAAGTATATGATCAGCATGTATATACATACAGATAATAGCAAATGCGTTGCTGCAGGATTTAGTTGCAAATTGTTATTTTAGTGAGTATGGTTATCTCGAACTTGAATATAAGAAAATGAGACCGGAGAGTGCAAATACAGAGTATGATTTATTGTATTTAATTATTATATACTCCCTCTGTCCCTATTTACATGGCACACGCGTATTTCGAGATTCAGTTTTGACCTTGAATTTAACCAACAAAACATAGGCTATACTCCCTCTGTTCCTAAATATAAGTCTTTTTAGACATTTCAAAAAGACTACAACATATAGATATATATAAACATATTTTGGAGTGTAGATTCATTCATTTTGCTTCGTATGTAGTCACTTGTTGACTTATATTTAGGAACAGAGGGAATATGTCACAAAAATGACACCATTAAATTCGTATTAAAATGTAGTTTCCGACTGTATAACTTTTATGGCATATACTTGATATATCGTCGGTGAAATTAATGGTCAAAGTTATTCGCAAAAAAAAGAAAAAAAAATGGTCAAAGTTGAAAGATGGTAAACGAGGCGCAATGTATTAGGGACAGAGGGAGTAGCTGCAAAATATCTATAGAATGTTAGTATTATTTCTTTTGCATGTTTAGAGAAATAAGTGTACTAGATTTTTTTAGGTGATAAAAGTTGAGGAGTTGATGAAGTGAGATGTGTGCATGTTAAGAAAACTAGTAAAAGTAACATTTTCCATGCATGTTTAGACTAGTTAGACACCCATGTGTTGCCATGTGATTACAAAAACATATAAAATGATATTTGGTTCGAAGGTGTCATATGTGATTTTCGACCATGTCGTAATGCATGTTCATCTCTTTACTATGTTTTGATCTTCCGATTCCCTTTTCTACCACCTCGTTCGCACTACCACCCCTTCTCTAGTGCTTTGAACTCATGGTTACATCGCTTTGTTTGCATTGACTCTCATCCCGACATCAACTCATCTACATTGACTTATCCGCGCATGCCTTATCTTTGTATGGCCTAGATTGTTACCCGGCCTGCTCATCATCTTTAGGTGTCACCTCCCCTTTCCCCACAGCCTAACAAAGGCATAAAAATGCAATCTGGTCCACATGTTGGCCTAATGTAACATAACACAGCCCAACAAGGCATAATAAGGGCATCTCAAACAACGACCCGTAAATTTCCTCCCGTATCTGTCCGCGAACAAGAGGAAGGATCAGTTCGCAGACACGGATGCCGGAAGCCGCCATCCAACGCTATCCGCATATATTTCAAACTCTTTTTCAACAAACCGGATGAAAATCGTGATTTCATACAAGCACGGCGGATTTTCATTAGATTTAGAAGATTTAAAACGAAAAATGAGCCGATCTGACCCTAAACTTATCCTACGGTGCCGCGCCCGGCGTCCAAGCCCTTCCCATCCTCCATCCGCCATCTTCATGATCACCGGCGGTAAGACCGGTGAAGTTAAGTTACGGTCTCCAGCGAGGAAGAGTAGAACACGGGAGACGGACTCCCACATGGGACGCAAGGCCCTGCCTCCTCCTGTGCCCTACTCATCCTCGGAGGAGTCTGCGCCTTGTCCGTCGCCGGTGGACGTGAGGTCCAAGATGGAAATGGCGCCACCCGCGTTGTCATCGTCTCATCGAGCCACCAGATTGTTCGCCGGCGGCGCGTAGGAGGCGCAGCTGATGTGGTTCTCCTCCGCGATCTCCTGGAGCTGCGCCTCGGCGGTGGCCTCTTCCTGGCGATTGGCGGCTTGAGCGCGGACGGTATCGTAGATTACACACTGCTCCACGACGAAGTTGGGGTTCGCGCGGCCATGGTCGGCACAACCTTCTCGCTCGGGCGCTCACTGTAGATCAGGCCCTCCGCCAGTTGGTGCTGCTCCAAGAGGAACAGGTTGTACTGTTGTTCCTCGTGCGCCTGCTGGAACACCGACATAGGCGCCGATGCAGGTTGCACCTCCGCCATGGCGTGGTTGTAGTGCGCCAACGCCTATTCCATGGTGAAGCCGGCGTGCACAGGCGTGGGGACCGGGACGGTGTCATCGGAGCCCGTCTCCATGGTGGGGTCATCGTCATCGTGGGAGACCTCATGCGAGCTCACCGGCAAGCCAACCTTGATTTGCCTGGCACGGCGGCTCTGCCAGGCTGAGGCAAGGGCGGCCACGGCGTGCTTCATCTCCATGGAAAGGTTCTCCTACAGAGCTTCGCTGCCTGCAGTCATGGCGGATGAACTACAAGGGAGGAGGGTAGGGAGCGGCTTGTGGTGTGGTGTGGAGTTAGTCGAGTGTGGTTGCCTTTAAATAGCATATTCAGGTGAGTCGAGGCGTCCGAGTTCGTCAATGCGCTTAATGGCGGCATAGAGATGGATGGGGCATTGAATGGGCATTGTAGATATCCGTCCCATCCCGTCCAGTAACGCGTCTCCGGCATTGAACAAGCGCGGACACCGAAGACGCGTCGCAGGCGGCGCCCTCGGCCGACGCGCCACTTCAGTGGCGGAGGCAATGAGAGGTCACGTCCGCTCTAGGCCGGCTTCAATGTGCAATGACGCGCTCTACAACGACATGAATGTGGGCAGCTGGCGTCCGGCGGGAACGCACGCAGGCGAGGGGGAGGGGCTTTGTGTGGGCCAAAGGCGGTCAGAAGCGGGCTTGATTGCTGTTCGGATGCCCGCAGACCGATACATGATGCCCCTATTGGATGGCTTCTGCGGTCCGGACGTATGCAGGCGGCTTGAGGGTCGGCATTGGAGATGCCCTAAGCAATCATGAATCTAAGAACTGTGCAACAACATAGCTTCCGTGGATGCACACAAGATAGTACATTATCAAAACAAAGTAGAGTCTATGTGACAAGTTGATAGTTAACGAAATATACATGATCATAATATACTTCCTAAATTTCATTCAAATTTCGATGAAATTTCATTTGAATTTGAGGTCCTGTTCCGGCGTGAAATTTTCAAAATTTCCGTATTTTTCGTTGGCTCCGAGGAAGCGGAAGCATATGGGCGCCGGCGACCTCACTGGCTGTTCGGGATGGTGCAGCATTGCGAGCTGCGCCCCGACGGGCACGTCGGCACACACGTGCTGCGTGCTGGTGAGTAGGGCCCTGCAAGCGGGAGCAACTGAGGCTGTTCGCCGAGATGCTTGGTGCCGAGGTCGGACGTGTGTTCTTAGAGCATCTCCAGCCGCGTTCCAGAAAGGCCTCCCCATGTGATTTTCTCGCGCCGGCGCCGTAAAAACGGCTCAGTCGCGTCCCCGGGAGCCCGATTTTTGCCGGTATAGGCTGAAAACAGCACCGGCGGACCCAGGCCGAACCCGGCGCGCTAGGGGGCGCCCGGGGGCGAGCCGCGTCAGTGACAAGGCCACCGACCACCGGCGCGTCGTTGGTGGACGCCAACCGCTGCCGCTGGCGGCGCTCGAAGTACGCCGTCCAAGCCGCATGGTTGTCGACGGCGTACTGGGGGAGGAAGAGCTGGGCGTCGGTGAGGGAGGCGCGGACGACCTCGACCTCCTCGGCGAAGTAGTTTGGCTTGGCCACGGCGTCACCTGTGGTGGGGCGTCCCCGGCCGCACACTCGAGGGCGTGCTGACGCACCTCGAGGGCGGCAACAACCCGCCGTTGGCGTACCCGGCGAGGGCGGCCGCCCCGCCGCACCACCGACGCGCCGGGCCATGGGCGCCAAGGAGGTTCGGGTCCTCCTCCTCTTCTTCCTCCTCGCGCTCTTCCTCACACTCCTCCGGTGCTCCGGCCCTGCTCGGCATCAAGGCCGAGCCCGCGGCGGAGACACCGCTCGGCCGGCGCACTCGCAGCGTCGGCACCGTCATCGACGAGGGCGGCCGGCACGCCTCCTCGTCGGCTCCTCCTCCGCGCTTCGTCAAGTCAAAGACGGAGCCGGGGCTCGCGCCGGTGAAGACGGAGCCGGGGCTCGCGCCGGCGAAGAAGGAGCCGGACGCGCCGGTGAAGACGGAGCTCGACGACGACGACGCGGCCCTGAAATGGGCGCGCAGGGACTCCATAGCGATGGAGAAGGAGCGCCTGGAGAAGGCGAAGGAGCGCCAGTGCGGCGCCCAGCGCCGCTTCGCGCAGCGCCGACGCGGCCGCGACGAAGGCGGGGTCGTCGTCATCTGCGACAGCGACGACGACGACGCGCCACCGCCACCAGCCCGCGTTGGCGACGCCGGTCAGGGGTCCACCAGGGACGGCTGCGTCAAGGAGGAGAAGTCCGACGACAACGGCGACGATGGCGGCGACAATGGCGACTACTCGGCGTTCAGCCAGTTTCTTTTTTAGTTTAGTTATTATCTATTTTGCTATGTAATGAAAACCGGTGAACATGCCTAATATATGTCCAAGTTTGCCGAAATTTATCGTGTTTCGCTGAACTTCGCCGAACTGTGTCGAAATTTGCTTTACAAATTTTATTTTCAAACGCGCCTGGGGCGACCCTGGGGCCGGCGGCTGGGGACCAACTCGCCCCCAGGCCCAATTTTTGCGCCGGCTCATCTCTAGGCGGCGATTTTAGGCGCCCTGAGGGGCCAACGGCTGGAGATGCTCTTAGTAGAAAAAGAAGAAGGGGAACGTGCTTTCATGGTTGGAGAACAATGGCACGATCCTATATCTGTCGAATAACAATACATATATGCATACACGTACTACTACGCGTAAACCCCGCGTCCCGTGGCTGTTTCTTCCCAATGAGTTGGGCAGGGGAGAGTGCAGTGTGGGCTGAGACCGAATCACGCTCGTACAAGTACATGGACAAGTCCACTGCGTATACGTACGTTGATCGTCCCTGAATCCTACTCGTCGACTGATCGCTAACCGTCTCCTACTCCCGTTGCGGAACTTTCTTCTTTATATATACATGCAACCCAAACGCCCTCTCCAGATTAGAGAACCACAGGAGCCAACTTTCCTCTTCCCCGATCGGAACTAAATTCGCCGGTCATACTAAAGACGCAAGTCAACGACCAGCCGGCCGGAAACTCGCCGTAGTGCCTTGTTTTGGTGGCGTGGAGGGTAGGGAACTTCTGGCATGGAACCACGTCAGCTTGGGATGGAGGAGTCCTGCGCTGCCACCGCGGCCAAGGTGCTAAAGCCCGTGGAAACGCCATCTGACGGTGAAGAATGCCCTATATGCTTGGGTCAGGAGGAGGCCGCGGCGACCGCGTGGAAGGAGACGACGTGTGGACACAACTTTCATGGACGGTGCGTGGAAAGGTGGCTCGAGACAAAGGGAACTTGCCCCATGTGTCGGCGTCAGCTTCTAGTACCACCGATTGCGACACAAAGACATATTCGCCTTCCTAATCCTATGATGACAATGGCGATTGAGATAGTGAACAGGAATCCAGAGATATACTCATCAGAAGCACACGAGCTTTTAAGACGTTATATGTAGGAGACATTTGAAGGTGACCGAAGACAATGTTGGCATATGCAACCGTCCGTGTACTTCCATTAGCTATATATATGAGCACAATGCTAAGAGTTTTGTATTTGTTCATATGGATAAAAAAATTCTTTCAAGCAAGTGAGGGTCCCGACAAGTAAAAATATATTTAGGATAGTAAAACTGAGTTTAAATAGAGTCTTTTCGGTGATTTGCGTTTCTGGCCGTCTTTTTTCGCGATATGAATGTTTCTGCTCATCTGCTCTCGTCTCTACATCTATCTCTCCCGCATGTGCTAGGTAGTGGCCCGGGTCAACTCTCTCGAAAGCTCTCCTGATCTCCTGATCTCTCTTCTTGTTGCTTCCCCATTGAGAGTCGAAAATGGAATCACGGCTCCGTCCTTCTTCTTCTCTGGCAGTGACGATGCTCGGCGGAGGGATGTGACTGGAGACCGGCTAGCTATTGTATATACTACTTGTAGAGTGTCTGTTGGCTTTATGCTGGTGTTCGGCTTTATGCTGGCGTTCGGCCTTGTGCCGCTGAGTGGTCAGCCACGATCGCTCGCGAGCAGCGCGTGGTGGTCACCAGCGTCACCTTCTCCAAGCCCTCCATGAAGGAGGCAGTGGGAGGGAGACACATCTGGTGACAGCCCTCCAAATAAGCTCGCGGTGGAGTTGATGCTAGGTGTGGTAGAGATCTGGCCATCTCTTTCTTGCCGTCAAGGAGATGGAGGTGGAAGAGGCGCGAGATCCTAGCTTGTCCTTCATCGATGTTGCCTTTTTTGTTCCCTGCGTTGGAGGTACTCCGCTCCTTCTATCGCTTCTTAGGTCGCCATGGTGGAGAATGGGAAACTGGGGAGAGATGGAGGTCGAGATTGGGTTGGTGCTCATCCACGGTGGTTGTTCGTGAGTGGCTACGGTGCTTGGCTGTCGGCCGTCACCAGGGAAGACACCAGTTGGGGTTCACGAGTCGAAAATGGAATCCCGGCTCGGTCCTTCTTCCAGGGACGACACGAGTTGGGGTTCTCTTTGTAAAAGTCAAGGACCAGTTGGTAATTTAGGTTTACTTGTGGGTCCTTTTGTAATGTGTTGTGTACCATCGTTTCCTCCATATTAATGCAGCTTGGGTCCTGTCTTGTCAAAAAAATGTGATAGGTTTTTTTTTGAGACAAAAAAAAAAAACAAACAAAAAATGTGCTAGGTAGTGACCCAGCTGTCCTAATGGGCTGCAGCTCTAGAGGCCGAAACCAACGGATCTAGTAAAATGGGCCCGTTTGGCTGTGAATTGTTAATAATTTGTTAGATGTCGAATGAACGAACGACTGCGATTCTGCTTGCAGAAATGAGAGTGAAACGAGCGCGAGAAAAAATATGACTAAATGAATTGTTAATAATTTGTTAGATTGAGGGTGGTTAACAATTATTCAAGGGAGGGGCAAGGAATTAGCATTTGTTTCTAGGATTTAGTACCAACTCCTGAATTTATAATGGCTATATAGAAGAGCTAATCGACTCTGTAGTACACTTGAAAGCGCTCGATCTAGAAACAAATGCATAATTTCCTTAGCTTGTGTACGTAAATAATCTAAAGCCAAGCTATGAATAGTGTATATTTTTCTAGGGCATAATTAATTATCATTGGTTCAATATGATTCTGGAAGCTGCTAGGCATGATAGTCACAAATCCTTGTAGCTAGCTTATTAGATCATAGGCATGACAGTCACAAATCTTTGTAGCTAGCTTATTAGATCATTGTAGATGATGCATTCCTTTGACGAAATGATGAAATTAGCTTAGCACCCTCTGGGTTTGATACTAAGGAACCATGTGCCTAGCTCTCTTGATTGTTGCAAAGACCAGTCCCTTGTAGCAAACAACATACCTAGCAACCTGCCAATTCATGAAGAAACATACAAATAATTTTTTCTTGCACAGATGTATCCATGTAGCTATATGAATTAGGAATTATCATTCTAAAGTTCTTATGTGGACTCTTATGTTCAGTGTTAGTCATTCGTTATGATGGATTCTGTATATCATTGTCGATGCGCCATAGGCATGCACCATAGGCGTCAAGATGTTTTTCTGGGCATGTCAAGCATTAATGTCTAGCACATGTTGGGTCGAGGTGATATAACACAATGCATCCATATCACCACTTGGTCACAATGATATATTTGTAAGTTGGGGATTATAATACATTAACAGCGGATTGCTTAAGTAAGTAAGAAACATAATTTGTATGATATATCTAGGACCAGTACAACCATCTTATGCCTTTTGAAAAAGGAAAGCTAAGGTGTTTATTTGATGTTGATGTTTTGATTGCTTGTAGTGAGTGACGCTTAAAATTGACATTCATAATCTGAACTGAGGTATAGGGTGAGCATTCAAAACAAGGCAACCGTAATTCCTCAGGGTAAAGCATGTGTGTGACATCATCTTTTTCCCATTCATCATGCTAGAGGTAATCCAATTTTGTTCGAAAGGGAGGTTGAAACCCCCGGCCTCTGCACCCGAGGATGCACAGAGCCATTTTTATTAACTTAATCAACAGAGTCTGACAAAACAAATACATGGATCTACGTAAAGCCACATATTTGATGACCTTTGTCGGCTATACCGACCAGCTTGATGAAGTGCGTGACCTTGTGCCAAAGCACCATCTAATCCAGTGGCCTCCCTAAATTGCCCGTCGGCGAACCGATAGGACCAACGGGTTATAACAGACGCTCAGCGCGCATCGCATGCACACGCTCTAGGCTTTGTCGTCACCATCTTCCGTTGTCCCATCTTCAAGGAGGGATCAAATGCACCGACCTTGTCAGGCCTCTCTACCGTCAGCGCCACCACGAGCCAGACATCGCCATCCTCCTGCACGAGTCCATGTACACGCATCCGATGCCCAGACTCCATTGCGCCATGCCGCTGAGATCCGTCATCTTCGATGCGGAAGATGTAACATCACTCCACATATGTGTTGGGGAACGTAGCAGAATTTTAAAATTTTCTACGCATCACCAAGATCAATCTATGGAGTCATCTAGCAACGAGGGAGAGGGCAGTGCATCTACATACCCTTGTAGATCGCGCGCGGAAGCGTTCAAGAGAACGGGGTTGATGGAGTCGTACTCGTCGTGATCCAAATCACCGATGACCTAGCGCCGAACGGACAACACCTCCGCGTTCAACACACGTACGGTTGGGAAGACGTCTCCTCCAACTTGATCCAGCAAGGGGGAAGGAGAGGTTGATGAAGATCCAGCAGCACGACGGCGTGATGGTGGAAACAACGGTGATCTCGGCAGGGCTTCGCCAAGCTCAAGGAGAGGGAGGAGTGTCACGGGAGGGAGAGGGAGGCGCCAGGGGCTAGGGTGCGGATGCCCTCCCTCCCCCCCACTATATATAGGGTCCCTAGGGGGGGCGCCGGCCCTAGGAGATCCAATCTCCAAGGGGGGCGGCGGCCAAGGGGGTGGCTTGCCCCCCAAGCCAAGTGGGGCGCCCCCCACCCCTAGGGTTTCCAACCCTAGGCGCAGGGGAAGGCCCAAGGGGGGCGCACCAGCCCACTAGGGGTTGGTTCCCCTCCCACTTCAGCCCATGGGGCCCTCCAGGATAGGTGGCCCCACCCGGTGGACCCCCGGGACCCTTCCGGTGGTCCTGGTACAATACCGATTACCCCCGAAACTTTCCCAATGGCCGAAACTTGACTTCATATATATAAATCTTCACCTCCGGACCATTCCGGAACTCCTCGTGACGTCCGGGATCTCATCTGGGACTCCGAACAACTTTCAGGTTACCGTATACTAATATCTCAACAACCGTAGCGTCACCGAACCTTAAGTGTGCAGACCCTACGGGTTCGGGAGACACGCAGACATGACCGAGACGACTCTCCGGTCAATAACCAACAACAGGATCTGGATACCCATGTTGGCTCCCACATGCTCCTCGATGATCTCATCAGATGAACCATGATGTCGAGGATTCAATCAATCTGTATACAATTCCCTTTGTTAATCGGTATGTTACTTGCCCGAGACTCGATCGTCGGTATCCCAATACCTCGTTCAATCTCGTTACCGGCAAGTCACTTTACTTGTACCGTAATGCATGATCCCGTGATCAACCACTTGGTCACATTGAGCTCATTATGATGATGCATTACCGAGTGGGCCCAGAGATACCACTCCGTCATATGGAGTGACAAATCCCAGTCTCGATTCGTGCCAACCCAACAGACACTTTCGGAGATACCTGTAGTGTACCTTTATAGTCACCCAGTTACGTTGTGATGTTTGGCACACCCAAAGCACTCCTACGGTATCCGGGAGTTGCACAATCTCATGGTCTAAGAAAATTTTACTTGACATTCGGAAAAGCTATAACAAACGAACTACACGATCTTTGAGCTATGCTTAGGATTGGGTCTTGTCCATCACATCATTCTCCTAATGATGTGATCCCGTTATCAATGACATCCAATGTCCATAGTCAGGAAACCATGACTATCTTTT
This sequence comes from Triticum aestivum, assembly GCF_018294505.1. Classification (NCBI taxonomy): domain Eukaryota; kingdom Viridiplantae; phylum Streptophyta; class Magnoliopsida; order Poales; family Poaceae; genus Triticum; species Triticum aestivum. Next base: position 110,219,934 of record NC_057800.1, read on the forward strand.
GATCAACGAGCTAGTCAACTAGAGCCTCACTAGGGACGTGTTGTGGTCTATGTATTCACACATGTATTACGATTTCTGGATAACACAATTATAGCATGAACAATAGACAATTATCATGAACAAAGAAATATAATAATAACCATTTTATTATTGCCTCTAGGGCATATTTCCAACAGTCTCCCACTTGCACTAGAGTCAATAGTCTAGTTACATTGTGATGAATCGAACACCCATGCAATTCTGGTGTTGATCATGTTTTGCTCTAGGGAGAGGTTTAGTCAACGGTTCTGCCACATTCAGGTCCGTATGTACTTTACAAATATCTATGTCTCCATTTTGAATACTTTCATGAATGGAGTTGAAGCGACACTTGATATGCCTGGTCTTCCTGTGAAACCTGGGCTCCTTGGCAAGGGCAATAGCTCCAGTGTTGTCACAGAAGAGAGTCATCGGGCCCGACGCATTGGGTATGACTCCTAAGTCGGTAATGATCTCCTTCACCCAGATTGCCTCTTGTGCTGCCTCCAAGGCTGCCATGTACTCCGCTTCACATGTAGATCCCGCCACAACGCTTTGGTTGCAACTGCACCAGCTTATTGCCCCACCATTCAAAATATACACGTATCCGGTTTGTGACTTAGAGTCATCCAGATCTGTGTCGAAGCTAGCATCGACGTAACCATTTACGACGAGCTCTTCGTCACCTCCATAAACGAGAAACATATCCTTAGTCCTCTTCAGGTACTTCAGGATACTCTTGACCGTTGTCCAGTGTTCCATGCCGGGATTACTTTGGTACCTTCCTACCAAACTTACGGCAAGGTTTACATCAGGTCTGGTACACTGCATAGCATACATGATAGGCCCTATGGACAAGGCATAGGGGACGACACTCATCTTTTCTCTATCTTCTTTCGTGGTCGGGCATTGAGCCGTGCTCAATCTCGTACCTTGCAATACAGGCAAGAACCCCTTCTTTGACTGATCCATTTTAAACTTCTTCAATATCTTGTCAAGGTACATACTCTGTGAAAGACCAATGAGGCGTCTCGATCTATCTCTATAGATCTTGATGCCTAATATATAAGCAGCTTCTCCAAGATCCTTCATTGATAAACACTTGTTCAAGTAGGCCTTTATGCTTTCCAAGAATTCTACCCATCAACAGTATGTCATCCACATACAATATGAGAAATGCTACAGAGCTCCCACTCACTTTCTTGTAAATGCAGGCTTCTCCATAAGTCTGCATAAACCCAAACGCTTTGATCATCTCATCAAAACGAATGTTCCAACTCCGAGATGCTTGCACCAGTCCATAAATCGAGCGTTGGAGCTTGCACACCTTGTCAGCATTCTTAGGATCGACAAAACCTTCTGGCTGCATCATATACAATTCTTCCTTAAGGAAACCATTAAGGAATGCCGTTTTGACGTCCATTTGCCATATCTCATAATCATAGAATGCGGCAATTGCTAACATGATTCGGACGGACTTCAGCTTCGCTATGGGTGAAAAAGTCTCATCGTAGTCAATCCCTTGAACTTGTCGATAACCCTTAGCGACAAGCCGAGCTTTATAGATGGTTACATTACCATCCGCGTCTGTCTTCTTCTTAAAGATCCATTTATTTTCTATGGCTCGCCGATCATCGGGCAAGTCAGTCAAAGTCCATACTTCATTTTCATACATGGATCCTATCTCGGATTTTATGGCTTCCAGCCATTTGTCGGAATCCGGGCCCGCCATCGCTTCTTCATAGTTTGAAGGTTCACCGTTGTCTAACAACATGATTTCCAAGACAGGGTTGCCGTACCACTCTGGTGCGGAACGTGTCCTCGTGGACCTACGAAGTTCAGTAGCAACTTGATCTGAAGTTTCATGATCATTATCATTAACTTCCTCTCTAGTCGGTGTAGGCACCTCAGGAACATGTTCTTGAGCTGCGCCACTTACCGGTTCAAGAGGTAATACTTCATCAAGTTCTACTTTCCTCCTACTTATTTCTTTCGAGAGAAACTCTTTTTCTAGAAAGGACCCATTCTTGGCAACAAAGATCTTGCCTTCGGATCTGAGGTAGAAGGTATACCCAATAGTTTCTTTAGGGTATCCTATGAAGACGCATTTTTCCGATTTGGGTTCGAGCTTTTCAGGTTGAAGTTTCTTGACATAAGCATCGCATCCCCAAACTTTTAGAAACGACAACTTAGATTTCTTCCCAAACCATAATTCATACGGTGTCGTCTCAACGGATTTCGATGGGGCCCTATTTAAAGTGAATGTGGCAGTCTCTAAAGCATAGCCCCAAAATGATAGCGGTAGATCGGTAAGAGACATCATAGATCGCACCATATCCAATAGAGTGTGATTACGACGTTCGGACACACCATTATGCTGAGGTGTTCCAGGCGGCGTGAGTTGTGAAACTATTCCACATTTTCTTAAGTGTGTGCCAAATTCGTGACTCAAGTATTCTCCCCCACGATCTGATCGCAAAAACTTGATTTTCCTGTCACGTTGATTCTCAACCTCACTCTGAAATTCCTTGAACTTTTCAAAGGTCTCAGACTTATGTTTCATTAAGTAGACATACCCATATCTACTCAAGTCATCAGTGAGGGTGAGAACATAATGATAGCCACCGCGAGCCTCAACACTCATTGGACCGCACACATCAGTATGTATGATTTCCAATAAGTTGGTTGCTCGCTCCATTGTTCCTGAGAATGGAGTCTTGATCATTTTACCCATGAGGCATGGTTCGCACGTGTCAAATGATTCGTAATCAAGAGACTCCAAAAGTCCATCAGCATGGAGCTTCTTCATGCGTTTGACACCTATGTGACCAAGGCGGCAGTGCCGCAAGTATGTGGGACTATCATTATCAACCTTACATCTTTTGGTATTCACACTATAAATATGTGTAACATTATGCTCGAGATTCATTAAGAATAAACCATTCACCAGCGGAGCATGACCATAAAACATATCTCTCATATAAATAGAACAACCATTATTCTCGGATTTGAATGAGTAGCCATCTCGAATTAAACAAGATCCTGATACAATGTTCATGCTCAAAGCTGGCACTAAATAACAATTATTAAGGTTTAAAACTAATCCCGTAGGTAAATGTAGAGGTAGCGTGCCGACGGCGATCACATCGACCTTGGAACCATTCCCGACGCGCATCATCACCTCGTCCTTCGCCAGTCTCCGCTTATTCCGCAGCTCGTGCTTTGAGTTACAAATGTGAGGAACCGCACCGGTATCAAATACCCAGGAGCTACTACGAGTACTCGTAAGGTACACATCAATTACATGTATATCACATATACCTTTAGTGTTGTCAGCCTTCTTGTCCGCTAAGTATTTGGGGCAGTTCCGCTTCTAGTGACCACTTCCCTTGCAATAAAAACACTCAGTCTCGGGCTTGGGTCCATTCTTTGGCTTCTTCCCGGCAGCTTGCTTACTGGGCGCGGCAACTCCCTTCCCGTCCTTCTTGAAGTTCTTCTTACCCTTGCCTTTCTTGAACTTAGTGGTTTTATTCACCATCAACACTTGATGTTCCTTTTTGATTTCCAACTCTGCTGATTTCAGCATTGAATATACCTCAGGAATGTTCTTTTCCATCCCTTGTATATTGAAGTTTATCACAAAGCTCTTGTAGCTCGGTGGAAGCGACTGAAGGATTCTGTCAATGACCGCGTCATCCAGGAGATTAACTCCCAGTTGAGTCAAGCGGTTATGCAGCCCAGACATTTTGATTATGTGCTCACTGACAGAACTATTTTCCTCCATCTTACAGCTGAAGAACTTGTCGGAGACTTCATATCTCTCGACCCGGGCATGAGCTTGGAAAACCATTTTTAGCTCTTCAAACATCTCATGTGCTCCGTGTCTCTCAAAACGCTTTTGGAGCTCCGGTTCTAAGTTGTAAAGCATGCCGCACTGAACGAGGGAGTAATCATCAGCACGTGACTGCCAAGCGTTCATAACGTCTTGGTTCTCTGGGATGGGTGCGTCACCTAGCGGTGCTTCTAGGACATAATCTTTCTTGGCAGCTATGAGGATGATCCTCAGTTTCCGAACCCAGTCCGTATAGTTGCTGCCATCATCTTTCAGCTTGGTTTTCTCTAGGAACGCGTTGAAATTGAGGGCAACATTAGCGTGGGCCATTTGATCTACAAGACATAGTGTAAAGATTTTAGACTAAGTTCATGATAATTAAGTTCATCTAATCAAATTACTCAATGAACTCCCACTTAGATAGACATCCCTCTAGTCATCTAGGTGAAACATGATCCGAGTCAACTAGGCCGTGTCTGATCATCACGTGAGACGGACTAGTCAACATCGATGAACATCTTCATGTTGATCGTATCTTGTATACGACTCATGCTCGACCTTTCGGTCTTCCGTGTTACGAGGATATGTCTGTACATGCTAGGCTCGTCAAGTTAACCTAAATGTACCGCGTGTGTAAATCTGGCTTACACCCGTTGTATTCGAACGTTAGAATCTATCACACCCGATCATCACGTGGTGCTTCGAAACAACAAACCTTCGCAACGGTGCACAGTTAGGGGGAACACTTTCTTGAAATTATTACGAGGGATCATCTTATTTAAGCTACCGTCGTTCTAAGCAAATAAGATGTAAAACATGATAAACATCACATGCAATCAAATAGTGACATGATATGGCCAATATCATTTGCTCCTTTTGATCTCCATCTTCGGGGCTTCATGATCATCGTTGTCACCGGCATGACACCATGATCTCCATCATCATGATCTCCATCATCATGTCTTCTTGAAGTTGTCTCATCGTCTATTACTTCTACTACTACGGCTAACGCTTTAGCAATAAAGGAAAGTAATTACATTACGTTTATGTTGACACGCATGTCATAAATAAATTAAGACAACTCCTATGGCTCCTGCCGGTTGTCATACTCATCGACATGCAAGTCGTGATTCCTATTACAAGAACATGATCAATCTCATACATCACATATATCATTCATCACATCCTTTTGGCCATATCACATCACACGGCACATGCTGCAAAAACAAGTTAGACGTCCTCTAATTGTTGTTGCAAGTTTTTACGTGGATGTTATAGGTTTCTAGCAAGAGCGTTTCTTACCTATGACAAAACCACAATGTGATATGCCAATTTCTATTTACCCTTCATAAGGACCCTTTTCATCGAATCCGATCCGACTAAAGTGGGAGAGACAGACACCTGCCAGCCACCTTATGCAACTAGTGCATGTCAATCGGTGGAACCAGTCTCACGTAAGCGTACGTGTAAGGTCAGTCCGGGCTGCTTTATCCCACGATGCTGCCGAATCAAGATAAGACTAGTAACGGCAAGCAAATTGACAATATCAACGCCCACAACTGCTTTGTGTTCTACTCGTGCATAGAAACTACGCATAGACCTAGCTCATGATGCTAGTGTTGGGGAACGTAGCAGAATTTTAAAATTTTCTACACATCACCAAGATCAGTCTATGGAGTCATCTAGCAACGAGGGAGAGGGGAGTGCATCTACATACCCTTGTAGATCGCGTGCAGAAGCGTTCAAGAGAATGGGGTTGATGGAGTCGTACTCATCGTGATCCAAATCACCGATGACCTAGCGTCGAACGGACGGCACCTCCGCGTTCAACACATGTACGGTTGGGAAGACGTCTCCTCCAACTTGATCCAGCAAGGGGGAAGGAGAGGTTGATGAAAATCCAGCAGCACGACGGCGTGGTGGTGGAAGCAACGGTGATCTCGGCAGTGCTTCGCCAAGCTCAGGAAGAGGGAGGAGTGTCACGGGAGCGAGAGGGAGGCGCCAGGGGCTAGGGTGCGGCTGCCCTCCCTCCCCCCACTATATATAGGGTCCCTAGGGGGCGCCGGCCCTAGGAGATCCAATCTCCAAGGGGGGCGGCGGCCAAGGGGGTGGCTTCCCACCCAAGCCAAGTGGGGCGCCCCCCACCCCTAGGGTTTCCAACCCTAGGCGCAGGGGGAGGCCCAAGGGGGGCGCACCAGCCCACTAGGGGCTGGTTCCCCTCCCACTTCAGCCCATGGGGCCCTCCGGGACAGGTGGCCCCACCCGGTGGACCCCCGGGACCCTTCCGGTGGTCCTGGTACAATACCGATTACCCCCGAAACTTTCCCAATGGCCGAAACTTGACTTCCTATATATAAATCTTCACCTCCGGACCACTCCGGAACTCCTCGTGACGTCCGGGATCTCATCCGGGACTCCAAACAACTTTCAGTTACCGTATACTAATATCTCAACAACCGTAGCGTCACCGAACCTTAAGTGTGCAGACCCTACGGGTTCGGGAGACACGCAGACATGACCGAGACGACTCTCCGGTCAATAACCAACAGCAGGATCTGGATACCCATGTTGGCTCCCACATGCTCCTCGATGATCTCATCAGATGAACCATGATGTCGAGGATTCAATCAATCTGTATACAATTCCCTTTGTTAATCGGTATGTTACTTGCCCGAGACTCGATCGTCGGTATCCCAATACCTCGTTCAATCTCGTTACCGGCAAGTCACTTTACTTGTACCGTAATGCATGATCCCGTGATCAACCACTTGGTCACATTGAGCTCATTATGATGATGCATTACCGAGTGGGCCCAGAGATACCACTCCGTCATATGGAGTGACAAATCCCGGTCTCGATTCGTGCCAACCCAACAGACACTTTCGGAGATACCTGTAGTGTACCTTTATAGTCACCCAGTTACGTTGTGACGTTTGGCACACTCAAAGCACTCCTACGGTATCCGGGAGTTGCACAATCTCATGGTCTAAGGAAATGATACTTGACATTCGGAAAAGCTATAGCAAACGAACTACACGATCTTTGAGCTATGCTTAGGATTGAGTCTTGTCCATCACATTATTCTCCTAATGATGTGATCCCGTTATCAATGACATCCAATGTCCATAGTCAGGAAACCATGACTATCTTTTGATCAACGAGCTAGTCGACTAGACACTCACTAGGGACGTGTTGTGGTCTATGTATTCACACATGTATTACGATTTCCGGATAACATAATTATAGCATGAACAATAGACAATTATCATGAACAAAGAAATATAATAATAACCATTTTATTATTGCCTCTAGGGCATATTTCCAACAATATGTGCCCCTCCAGTTAGCACCTGCTCCAAAACGATGCCCCCGAGAAGGAAAACAGCACAAAGTGCCAATGTCGTCCGATCCGGGAGACCCAGATCTAGGGTTTCCCCTCGAGCAGCCCGAGCGAAATGACGCTGCCTGCAACGACGGTGCCTCAACAAGGAAAGGACGTCAAAGACGCCACCATCATCTGTGACCTTAACTATCATTAGTGACTTATATAATGTCTGCTCCTTGTGTTGATTGGTGCAAAATTTGAAAGAATGCACTGAGTTGTAAGGAATGACCCACTTCCATTGACTTCTTATGATAAGGTTTTATAGGGGAAGAAGAAATCAGAGCTTTGACCTGTTAACCTTGATTTCTTTCCTTTCCTAATCGATAGACTACATGAATATTTGCATTGTATCAGATATAAACCATGTTCCAAAGCTATGTACTTGGATTAATGAAGAGGCTTCATCATTCTAAATTTTTGTTTTGCGCAACGTTAAGGAAATCGTTAACTCGTAGTTGCTCGCTCAGCTTGCGAGTAGTGATTAATCGCTGAATCAACATATTAAGGAGATTAACCGGTCGACATTAATCGGTGGAATTTTCAACACAATAGGAGCAGTTTTTGTGTGGATGAAAATCTACATTGCAAATATGAAGCAAATGGCACTAATTTCTTTTCTTAATAGATCACGATATGTATACAATAACAATCATCAACACACATACATGTGTGCGTCGAAAATCATCAACAAACATGTATACAACAATTTTTTTTGTTGATTTCCTCCTGGGCTGCAACTCCGAGAGATAGCGGCCACGCAACAACGACACACAGAGGGAGGGTGATGGCAGTCACGCAGGGTGTCAGAACGGCATATAGGTTGCTGGAGGTGGCAGGTCACAATGGTGGAGGGGAAGTAGCGGCGGGTAGAGGGAGGAAAGGAAGCGGTGACACACAGGGGTGGTGGGGAAGGAGCGGCGCACCGACGAGGACCTGACCAGCCGCCTTCAAGGTCAGGAGGGGGTGACCGGAGCGGGAGGGGTGGGAGGGGTGGGAGGAGGGCCAAACCCTAGCTATTTAGGAACGGGAGGGGCTGGCAGGTGTTACGATCCAAATAATCAGGCTTTGTCTGCTCACTAGTTAACAAACCAACTGCGATTAATCAGACGAATTCTTGAACCATGGTTTTGCATGGAAGATAGCTTATACAACATGAGTGTACAATAAATTTATCTTTGATTAGATGAATGTCTTGTTTACTGTTAAAATTGGGTAATATGTTAATTTTTTTTGAACACAATACAAACGCAAGCACTAATAGACACGCGCATACACTCACCCCTATGAATGCACACACGCATACCCTACCCCTATGAGCACCTCCGAAAGACTAAGTCGTCATATCATCTTGAAATTTACAAAGTCACCGTAGGCACCTCGTCATCGACGAGAATGTCTCCTCCCACTGAATGCGCATCGCCGAAAATCTTGAAATAAATCCAGAAATAAATGCGAGCACGAGGGCTTGAACCCTGGCGGACTGGGGATACCACAGTCTCTCTAACCATGCAACCACATGTTGGTTTGCAGGTAATCTGTTGATTGATAAGTCACGGGTCTGGCATTTTTGTAATACTGCCGGTACTACTATTTTTCACACACAACTATCTATGCACCAGAATGAAATAAATGCACAGACTTTTGTTATGAACATACGTGCACATCTTCATCTAGTACTGATGATATACATGGTGCATATAGAGTACATGCTTCCTAATGAGCATTGACTACAAACAAAGCATATGCATACAGTCATATAAACATGTAGCTAGTCAAATATGTGCATATATGTGAAACTATAGCTTATAAATAATGCACCTATTATCATTGTTTGGAACCTATTTCCTTTCTGAACACGCAGGCCTTAGAAGCTCATTTCCGACATAGTAAATCTCATCTTCACGTTCATTGCATGTGCCAAATGATTGGAATAATCACCATTACGTACAGTGCTCTAGAAATGGACGATATATTTCTCTACGACTATAAACTAGAAGCACTGTAATTTGAACTGTTCAAATTATATTATATAAAATATATGAGTGTGCGTCTAACACTTGTATCGAGTGTGCGTATGTCACGTCTCCGACGGAAGCAGACGAGGCGTCCAGACGAGACCCGGCCGGCCACTTTGCATGCACCCACTTGATCTCCACTTGGGCTTGAACCGAGAATTTCACTTTCACCCTCTTTCTCCAAACTTTCTACGGCATCGATTGTTTTTTCACCATGCATAGACGTCAGGATGGACAGGCGGTTACGGCCGTGGGTCCACCCCGCCAGCCTGGCAGCAGCTTTTTACCAGCCAGAAAGCCTAGACTCGCCGCCGGAAACAACCTCTCGCCCCTGAAACAAACGCAACAATCAGAGAGAGAGAGAGAGAGCGCCGCCATGGCTTCGGCGACCCCGTGGAAGCCCCTCTTCTGGGAGCGCATCCACGAGTCCTCCACCATCGCCGTCGTCGCCCGCGACCGTCTGATCGCCGTCGCCCGCGACCTCGCGCCGCCTCCCGGCGGCCACGGCGTGGAGAGAGCCCTCTCCCTGATCGGGGAGTGGGAGGAGAAGCTTGCCGAGGCGGGGAAGCTTCTCGGATTCGTGCTCTCGTGGCTGGGCACCACGGAGTTGCTGTCGATTCGTTGGATCCGCAGCGACGACGCTACCGAGGTGCGGGTTCGACCACGTGCAGGCGCGGCCAGGGCGCTAGCCGGGGCCGCCTACGGCGAGGTAGCTACGTGCCGCGGCCACCTGGGAGCCGCGGCACGCCTCGTCGCGCGCGGCGACATTCCCTACCGCTACGCCCACGCGGAGGTGCTCGCCGCCGGCGGGGCCGTCGCTGCGGCTCTGGAGCAGCTCCACGGGGTGGTGGACACCCTGCCTTCCCGTGGCGAGCAGGAGCCAGCCCTCCTCCCCCTGTCCAGGAGCGTCCACTCCGACACGCGCGCAGCCGCGACGACGACGGCAAGGGGCCACGACGACGCCTGGAGAGCCCTGGCGCGCTCTGTCCCCGACGCGCTACTGCAGGCGTGCGCCGTTCTTCCCGAGCTCGAGGCGGCCCGCGCCGAGCTCGACCACTGCGCCCACGCCCTCAAGTCGTCCGATTCCCTCGATCGCGCCGCGACTGCCGCAACCTACGCGGCCGTGCTTCGCAGGCTGGACGCGGCACACGCCGCGATCTCGCGCGTCATCAGTGTCAACGCCGGGGTGAGCACCGCTTTCCTTGCCGCCACATCTCAGCTCGGGCTCGGCCGCGTCGGGCCGCGGTGGGTCTCATGGATGGAGTCGCGCTCCGACTTCGGGCGCCACGGCCGCGCTGCGCTGGACCTCCTGTGGTCGGCGGCTGCCTGCTTCGACTACCATTTCGGTGTTCTGGTCGTCTGGCCCGACTCCCCGTCGCACGACGGCGACGTGATGCTACGCCGAGCCGTCACCGAGGCCAGCGAGGCGCGGGACGCCGCCAAGCTCATGGCCGAGGCGGGCGTTCGGCTCGTCTTCGACACCTCGGCGATCATCGACGGCGCCTAGCGCACGGTCTGCCCCCTTCATGTCGCTCTCTTGTTGCATATCTTCGTTGCTGTGAACCAAACGGCCTTTGATTCTTTAGCTTCTCTGCCGCATGGCAAGCCGTTTTCTGAATACATGTGATGCGGCAAATACTCTTGAACAATTATGAAGCATATCTAGTACTTGATGTGGACATATTTTGTGGATTTTCGTGTGAATTTTGGCGCAAGCTGCTTCAGTTTACTGTCTTTGTGATATTAACTGTTCAATATTTGCTTGTCAAAGTATGATTGTTTGATGGTCAAAATAAGCTGGTTTACAAAATAAGCTCGGCCATTGGGAGAAACTCCATTAGTCTTTGGGCTTTCTTTGTGCTCGGACCTGCTGGGGGCAATGCACTTACAAAATAAGCTCGGCCACGTTTGTAGTTTGGATTAACACTCTGGATAAGCTATGTGAGGTTGGACTTTCGATATTGTCGATCTTGCACTTGTTCTAACTTCATTTTTCTTTTTCTGGGCGATCAAAAGTCATTATCCATGCAGTTTATATGTAGATTTAACATTACTTTGATGATGCTTACTATCGTAGAAGTTTGATCCTGCACTTTGGATTAATAGGATGTATCGTTGTATGTGGTGTTTTAGACGTGTGCCATTCTTAGTCTGTTCTGCTATTTGGCTATACATTTCTTTTGCACCCTCACTTGACAAATCATACTCCATCATTGGTTGAATTTGGACCATTCTACAACATCAGTGTATCAATTCTTATCTCATATGTGTATCTACTATGTTTGATTTGCACATGTGTGCTAGGGCAAGTGTGTGTGCGTCATGTTTTCTCTGAATACATGTGATGCAGCAAATACGCTTGAACAATTATGAAACATATATAGAACTTGATGTGGACATATGTTGTGGATTCTCGTGTGAATTTTGGCGCAAGCTGCTTCAGTCAGCTGAGGGCAATGCATCAAGCACGTTTGGAGTTTCGATTAACACCTTGGATATTGCTGATCTTTTCTTGCCTAGTGTATTGGTTCATCGGTTCCATGTTGCACTTGTTACTAACTTCATTTTTCTTTTTCTGGATGAGCAATCAAAAATCACTATCCATGCAGTTTGTATGTAGATTTAATACTACTGATCCTGCTTACGGAGAAGTTTGATCCTGCACTTCAAATTTAATAGGATGTATCGGTGTATGTTTTGTTTTAGACGTGTGCCATTCTTAGTCTGTTCTGCAATTTGGATACACATTTCTTTTGCACCCTCACTTGACATATCATACTCATTCATCATTGGTTGAATTGGGACCGTTCTACAACATCACCGTATCAATTCTTATCTCATATATATGTATCTAATATGTTTCTTTTGCACAAGTGTGTTGGGCTAACACCCTAAGGATCTCATTTTTGTTGTTCTTTCAGCTGCTTTTGAGTAATTACTACTTACAAATGTCGTCTTGGACAATGTTTTCGACCGCGTTAGATAGTTTTAACTTTCGACTCATCTTAAATTTTTTATGCACGTAATGAGCCCGTGAATCTAGCATTGTTGCTAAATTTCCACCCTGCCTTACGTGTCGTCACCTCCTTTCACCTCACCCATCCTCAAGATCCTCTCTCCCATCCATTCAACCCCTCATTCCAAACTTCATCGCCATAGGTGTTGGGGAACGTAGTAATTTCAAAAATTTCCTACGCACACGCAAGATCATGGTGATGCATAGCAACGAGAGGGGAGAGTTTTGTCCACGTACCCTCGTAGACCGAAAGCGGAAGCGTTAGCACAACGCAGTTGATGTAGTCGTACGTCTTCATGATCCGATCGATCAAGTACCGAACGCACGGCACCTCCGAGTTCAGCACACGTTCAGCCCGATGACGTCCCTCTAACTCCGATCCAGCCGAGTGTTGAGAGAGAGTTTCGTCAGCACGACAGCGTGGCGACGATGTTGATGTTCTACCGACGCAGGGCTTCGCCTAAGCACCGCTATAGTATTATCGAGGTGGACTATGATGGAGGGGGGCACCGCACACGGCTAAGAGACAATCAACTTGATCAACTTGTGTGTTTAGAGGTGCCCCCCTGCCCCCGTATATAAAGGAGCAAGGGGGGAGGCGGCCCGCCTAGGAGGAGGGCGCGCCAAGGGGGGAGTCCTACTCCCACCGGGAGTAGGACTCCTCCTTTCCTTGTTGGAGTAGGAGAGAAGGAAAGAGGGGGAGAGGGAGAAGGAAAAGGGGGCTGCAACCCTTGTCCAATTCGGACCAGAGGAGGGGTGCAGGCCTCCTTCCTTTTGGCCTATCTCCTCTATTTCCGTATGACCCAATAATGCCCATATACTCCCCGGCGAATTCCCGTAACTCTCCGGTACTCCAAAAAATACCCGAATCACTCGAAACATTTCCGAAGTCCGAATATAGTTGTCCAATATATCGATCTTTACGTCTCGACCATTTCGAGACTCCTCGTCATGTCCCCGATCTCATCCGGGACTCCGAACTCCTTCGGTACATCAAAACATATAAACTCATAATATAACTGTCATCGTAGCGTTAAGCGTGCGGACCCTACGGGTTCGAGAACAATGTAGACATGACCAAGACACGTCTCCGGTCAATAACCAATAGCGGAACCTGGATTCTCATATTGGCTCCTACATATTCTACGAAGATCTTTATCTGTCAGACCGCATAACAACATACGTCGTTCCCTTTGTCATCGGTATGTTACTTGCCCGAGATTCGATCGTTGGCATCTCAATACCTAGTTCAATCTCGTTACCGGCAAGTCTCTTTACTCGTTCCGTAATACATCATCTCGCAACTAAATCATTAGTTGCAATGCTTGCAAGGCTTAGGTGATGTGCATTACCGAGAGGGCCCAGAGATACCTCTCCGACAATCGGAGTTACAAATCCTAATCTCGAAAGACGCCAACCCAACAAGTACCTTCGGAGACACCTGTAGAGCACCTTTATAATCACCCAGTTACGTTGTGACGTTTGGTAGCACACAAAGTGTTCCTCTGGTAAACGGGAGTTGCATAATCTCATAGTCATAGGAACATGTATAAGTCATTAAGAAAGCAATAGCAACAAACTAAATGATCAAGTGCTATGCTAACGGAATGGGTCAAGTCAATCACATCATTCTCCTAATGATGTGATCCTGTTAATCAAATGACAACTCATGTCTATGGCTAGGAAACTTAACCATCTTTGATTCAACAAGCTAGTCAAGTAGAGGCATACTAGTGACACTATGTTTGTCTATGTATTCACACATGTATTATGTTTCCGGTTAATACAATTTTAGCATGAATAATAAACATTTATCATGATATAAGGAAATAAATAATAACTTTATTATTGCCTCTAGGGCATATTTCCTTCAGTCTCCCACTTGCACTAGAGTCAATAATCTAGTTCACATCGTCATGTGATTTAACATCAATAGTTCACATCACCATGTGATTAACACCCATAGTTCACATTGTCATGTGACCAACACCCAAAGGGTTTACTAGAGTCAATAATCTAGTTCACATCGCTATGTGATTAATACCCAAAGAGTACTAAGGTGTGATCATGTTTTGCTTGTGAGGGAAGTTTAGTCAACGGGTCTGCTACATTCAGATCTGTATGTATTTTGCAAATTTCTATGTCAACAATCCTCTGCATGGAGCTACTCTAGCTAATTGCTCCCACTTTAAATATGTATCCAGATTGAGACTTTGAGTCATCTGGATTAGTGTCAAAACTTGCATCGACGTAACCCTTTACGACGAACCTTTTGTCACCTCCATAATCAAGAAACATATCCTTATTCCACTAAGGATAATTTTGACCAATGTCCAGTGATCTACTCCTAGATCACTATTGTACTCCCTTGCCAAACTCAGGGCAGGGTATACAATAGGTCTGGTACACAGCATGGCATACTTTATAGAACCTATGGCTAAGGCATATGGAATGACTTTCATTCTCTCTCTATCTTCTGCCGTGGTCGGGTTTTGAGTCTTACTCAACTTCACATCTTGTAACACAGGCAAGAACTCTTTCTTTGACGATTCCATTTTGAACTATTTCAAAATCTTGTCAAGTTATGTACTCACTGAAAAACTTATCAAGCGTCTTGATCTATCTCTATAGATCTTGATGCTCAATATGTAAGCAGCTTCACCGATGTATTTCTTTGAGAAATTCCTTTCAAATACTCCTTTATGCTTTGCAGAATAATTCTACATTATCTCCGATCAACAATATGTCATTCACATATACTTATCAGAAATGTTGTAGTGCTCCCACTCACTTTCTTGTAAATACAGACTTCACTTCAAGTCTGTATAAAACTATATGCTTTGATCAACTTATCAAAGCGTATATTCCAACTCCGAGATGCTTGCACCAGTCCATAGATGGATCGCTGGAGCTTGCATATTTTGTTAGTACCTTTAGAATTGACAAAACCTTCTGGTTGCATCATATACAACTCTTCTTTAATAAATCAATTAAGGAATGCAGTTTTGTTTATCCATTTGCCAGATTTCATAAAATGCGGCAATTGCTAACATGATTCGGACAGACTTAAGCATAGATACGAGTGAGAAACTCTCATCGTAGTTAACACCTTGAACTTGTCGAAAACCTTTTTGCGACAATTCTAGCTTTGTAGATAGTAACACTACTATCAGCGTCCGTCTTCCTCTTGAAGATCCATTTAATCTCAATGGCTCGCCGATCATTGGGCAAGTCAATCAAAGTCCATACTTTGTTCTTATACATGGATCTCATCTCAGATTTTATGGCCTCAAACTATTTCGCGGAATCTGGGCTCATCATCGCTTCCTTATAGTTCGTAGGTTCGTCATGGTCATGACCTCCAAAACAGGATTACCGTACCACTCTGGTACGGATCTCACTCTGGTTTACCTACGAGGTTCGGTAGTAACTTGATCTGAAGTTACATGATCATCATCATTAGCTTCCTCACTAATTGGTGTAGTAGTCACAGGAACAGATTTCTGTGATAAACTTTCTTTCCAATAAGGGAGTAGGTACAGTTACCTCATCAAGTTCTACTTTCCTCCCACTCACTTCTTTCGAGAGAAACTCCTTCTCTAGAAAGGATCCATTCTCAGCAACAAATATCTTGCCTTTGGATCTGTGATAGAAGGTGTACCCAACAGTTACTTTTGGGTATCCTATGAAGACGCACTTCTCTGACTTGGATTTGAGCTTATCAAGATGAAACTTTTTCACATAAGCATCGCACCCCCAAACTTTAAGAAACGATAGCTTAGGTTTCTTGCTAAACCACAGTTCATACAGTGTCGTCTCAACGGATTTAGATGGTGCCCTTTTTAACGTGAATGCAGCTGTCTCTAATACATAACCCCAAAACGATAGTGGTAAATCGGTAAGAGACATCATAGATTGCACTATATCAAATAAAGTACGGTTATGACGTTCGGACACACCATTACCCTGTGGTGTTCCAGGTGGCATGAGTTTGTGAAACTATTCCACATTGTTTTAATTGAAGGCCAAACTCGTTAACTCAAATATTTTACTTCTGCGATCATATCGTAGAAACTTTTATTTTCTTGTTACGATGATTCTCCACTTTACTCTGAAATACTTTAAACTTTTCAAATGTTTCAGACTTGTGTTTCATCAAGTAGATATACTCATATCTGCTCAAATCATCTATGAAGATCAGAAAATAATGATACCTGCCGCGAGCCTCAATATTCATCGGACCACATACATCAGTATGTATGATTTCCATCTAATATTTTTTCTCGCTCCATTGTTCCGGAGAACGGAGTCTTAGTCATCTTGCCCATGAGGCATGGTTCGCAAGCATCAACTAATTCATAATCAAGTGATTCCAAAAGCCCATCATCATGGATTTTCTTCATGCGCTTTACACCAATATGACCTAAACGGCAGTGCCACAAATAAGTTGCACTATCATTATTAACTTTGCATCTTTTGGCTTCAATATTATGAAAATGTGTATCACCACGATCGAGATCCAACAAACCATTTTCATTGGGTGTATGACCATAGAAAATTTTATTCATGTAAACAGAACAACAATTATTCTCTAACTTACATGAATAACCGTATTGCAATAAACATGATCCAATCATATTCATGCTCAACGCAAACACTAAATAACATTTATTTTAGGTTTAACACTAATCCCGAAAATATAGGGAGTGTGCGATGATGATCATATCAATATTGGAACCATTTCCAATACACATCATCACTTCACCCTTAACTAGTCTCTGTTCATTCTGCAACTCCTGTTTCGAGTTACTATTCTTAGCAACTGAACCAATATCAAATATCGAGGGGTTGCTACGAACACTAGTAAAATACACATCAATAATCTGTATATCAAATATATCTTTGTTCACTTTGTCATCCTTCTTATCCGCCAAATACTTGGGGCAGTTCCGTTTCTAGTGACCAGTCCCTTTGCAGTAGAAGCACTTAGTCTCAGGCTTAGGATCAGACTTGGGCTTCTTCACTTGAGCAGCAACTTGCTTGCAGTTCTTCTTAAAGTTCCCCTTCTTCCCTTTGCCCTTTTCTTGGAACTAGTGGTCTTGTCTACCATCAACACTTGATATTTTTCTTGATTTCTACCTTCGTTGATTTCAGCAGTACGAAGAGCTTGGGAATCGTTTCTGTTATCCCTTGCATATCATAGTTCATCACGAAGTTCTACTAACTTGGTGATGGTGACTAGAGAATTCTGTCAATCACTATCCTATCTGAAAGATTAACTCCCATTTGATTCAAGCGATTGTAGTACCCAGACAATCTGAGCACATGCTCACTGCTTGAGCTATTCTCCTCCATCTTTTAGCTATAGAACTTGTTGGAGACTTCATATCTCTCAACTCGGGTATTTGCTTGAAATATTAACTTCAACTCCTGGAACATCCATATGATCCATGACATTCAAAACGTCTTTGAAGTCCTGATTCTAAGCCGTTAAGCATGGTGCACTAAACTATCAAGTAGTCATTATATTGAGCTAGCCAAACGTTCATAATGTCTGCATCTACTCCTGCAATAAGTCTGTCACCTAGCGGTGCATCAAAGACATAATTCTTCTGTGTAGCAATGAGGATAATCCTCAGATCACGGATCCAATCCGCATCATTGCTACTAACATTTTTCAACATAATTTTTCACTAGGAACACAATAAACTAGGAGCAACATCGTGAGCTATTGATCTACAACATAGATATGCTAATACTACCAGGACTAAGTTCATGATAAATTAAAGTTCAATTAATCATATTACTTAAGAACTCCCACTTAGAAAGATATCCCTCTAATCCTCTAAGTGATCACGTGATCCAAATCAACTAAACCATGTCCGATCATCACGTGAGATGGAGTAGTATCAATGGTGAACATCAATATGTTGATCATATCTACTATATGATTCACGCTCGACCTTTCGGTCTCCGTGTTCCGAGGCCATATCTGTTATATGCTAGGCTCATCAACTTTAACCTGAATATTCCGTGTGTGCAACTGTTTTGCACCCGTTGTATTTGAACGTAGAGCCTATCACACCCGATCATCACGTGGTGTCTCAGCATGAAGAACTTTCGCAACGGTGCATACTCAGGGAGAACACTTATACTTTGATAATTTAGTGAGGGATCATCTTATAATGCTACCGTCAATCAAAGCAAGATAAGATGCATAAAAGATAAACATCACATGCAATCAATATAGGGACATTTACATATGTGCCCCTAACTCGAACCCACTACTCAGATTTGCCCCTAATTTTGAAGCATGCTCAAATTTTCCCCTCCGCTGTTAAGTCACTACTCAGAAATGCCCTTCCGTACAGTACTGTAGCACTCTCCGTCCAATACTGTAGCACTTTCTGTCTGCTACAGTACACATGGGCCTTTGACGGTCAAAGGCCTTTGACTGGACGGAAGGGCATTTCTGAGTAGTGACTTAACGGCAGAGGGGCAAATTTGAGCATGCTTTGAAATTAGGGGCAAATCTGAGTAGGTGGTTCGAGTTAGGGGCAGAAATGCAAATGGCCCATCAATATAAGTGATATGATATGGCCATCATCATCTTGTACTTGTGATCTCCATCTCCGAAGTACCGTCATGATCACTATCGTCACCAGCGCGACACCTTGATCTCCATCGTAGCATGGTTGTCGCCTCGCCAAACTTATGCTTCCATGACTATCGCTACTGCTTAGTGATAAAGTAAAGCATTGCAGCGCGATTGCATTGCATACAATAAAGCGACAACCATATGGCTCCTGCCAGTTGCCGATAACTCGGTTACAAAACATGATCATCTCATACAATAAAATTTAGCATCATGTCTTGACCATATCACATCACAACATGCCTTGCAAAAACAAGTTAGACGTCCTCTACTTTGTTGTTGCAAGTTTTACGTGGCTACTACGGGCTTAGCAAGAACCGTTCTTACCTACGCATCAAAACCACAATGATAGTTTGTCAAGTTGGTGTTGTTTTAACCTTCGGAAGGACCGGGCGTAGCCACACTTGGTTCAACTAAAGTTGGAGAAACTGACACCCGCCAGCCACCTGTGTGCAAAGCACGTCGGTACAACCAGTCTCGCGTAAGCATACGCGTAATGTCGGTCCGGGCCACTTCATCCAACAATACCGCCGAACCAAAGTATGACATGCTGGTAAGCAGTATGACTTATGTTGCCCACAACTCACTTGTGTTCTACTCGTGCACAACATCAACGCATAAAACCTAGGCTCGGATGCCACTGTTGGGGAATGTAGTAATTTCAAAAATTTCCTACGCACACGCAAGATCATGGTGATGCATAGCAACGAGAGGGGAGAGTGTTGTCCACGTACCCTCGTAGACCGAAAGCGAAAGCGTTAGCATAACGCGGTTGATGTAGTCGTACGTCTTCACGATCCGATCAATCAAGTACCGAACGCACGGCACCTCCGAGTTCAGCACACGTTCAGCCCGATGACGTCCCTCTAACTCCGATCCAGCCGAGTGTTGCAGGAGAGTTTTGTCAGCATGACAGCATGGTGACGATGTTGATGTTCTACCGACGCAGGGCTTCACCTAAGCACCGCTATAGTATTATCGAGGTGGACTATGGTGTAGGGGGGCACCGCACACGGCTAAGAGACGATCAACTTGATCAACTTGTGTGTCTAGAGGTGCCCCCCTGCCCCCGTATATAAAGGAGCAAGGGGGGAGGCGGCCCGCCTAGGAGGAGGGCGCGCCAAGGGGGGAGTCCTACTCCCACCGGGAGTAGGACTCCTCCTTTCTTTGTTGGAGTAGGAGAGAAGGAAAGAGGAGGAGTGGGAGAAGGAAAAGGGGGCTGCACCCCTTATCCAATTCGGACCAGAGGAGGGGCGCAGGCCTCCTTCCTTTTGGCCTATCTCCTCTATTCCCGTATGGCTCAATAAGGCCCATATACTCCTCGGCGAATTCCCGTAACTCTCTGGTACTCCGAAAAATACCTGAATCACTCGGAACCTTTCCGAAGTCCGAATATAGTCATCCAATATATCGATCTTTACGTCTCGACCATTTCGAGACTCCTCGTCATCTCCCCGATCTCATCTGGGACTCCGAACTCCTTCGGTACATTAAAACATATAAACTCATAATATAACTGTCATCGTAGCGTTAAGCGTGCGGACCCTACGGGTTCGAGAACAATGTAGACATGACCGAGACACGTCTCCGGTCAATAACCAATAGCGGAACCTGGATGCTCATATTGGCTCCTACATATTCTACGAAGATCTTTATCGGTCAGACCGCATAACAACATACGTTGTTTCCTTTGTCATCGGTATGTTACTTGCCCGAGATTCGATCGTTGGCATCTCAATACCTTGTTCAATCTCGTTACCAGCAAGTCTCTTTACTCGTTCCGTAATACATCATCTCGCAACTAACTCATTAGTTGCAATGCTTGCAAGGCTTAGGTGATGTGCATTACCGAGAGGGCCCAGAGATACCTCTCCGACAATCGGAGTGACAAATCCTAATCTCGAAATACGTCAACCCAACAAGTACCTTCGGAGACACCTGTAGAGCACCTTTATAATCACCCAGTTACGTTGTGACGTTTGGTAGCACACAAAGTGTTCCTCCGGTAAACGGGAGTTGCATAATCTCATAGTCATAGGAACATGTATAAGTCATTAAGAAAGCAATAGCAACAAACTAAACGATCAAGTGCTATGCTAACGGAATGGGTCAAGTCAATCACATCATTCTCCTAATGATGTGATCTCGTTAATCAAATGACAACTCATGTCTATGGCTAGGAAACTTAACCATCTTTGATTCAACGAGCTAGTCAAGTAGAGGCATACTAGTGACACTCTGTTTGTCTATGTATTCACACATGTATTATGTTTCCGATTAATACAATTCTAGCAAGAATAATAAACATTTATCATGATATAAGGAAATAGATAATAACTTTATTATTGCCTCTAGGGCATATTTCCTTCAATAGGCTTGCTACAGTGATTAGATGCAATTTAATACTATCTTCTAACATAAGGAACTTGATCAGCCCATCTAATTAACCAAGATGCCATGTTCGTCATGACATCTCCTATTGATCAACATAGACAAAATGGCGTGTACCAACCACATCCATGGCATCAGCTCAACGGCCTTGCTCCTTCCTTGCCCAAACCCTCCAACCACGACCACCACCTTCCCGATGAGCAACAACACTTCTACCGTTGAGATGTGCTCTTGTGTGTCCCATTCATCCTTCTCGTGTATTCGGCCACTTGCGTTGAGATTGGTTTAGAAGGGCAGCCCACTAAAAAGGTTTTCTCATGTAGCCCCCTCCTCCCCAGAAAATCCTAGGGTTCCTCTGTCTCCTGCTGGCATCGCCGTCAGTCTGCCTCGTCTTCGGTGACCTTAGGGTCATAGTGGCACGGTGGATCCCGGCCCTTGTCGGCGGAAGGGCTGCGTTTTTAGATGTTTCTACGAGTTTTGTTATGGTTTGTGTCCTATTTAGAAAGACGAGATGTGGAATAAGGTTCTCCCCACCTAGCCGGTTTCAATGGTGCGTCTAGTAATATCGGTGGATGTTTGGAGGTGTGTCTGCGGCAGATCTGTCCTTGGTGGATTTGCTCGGATCTGATCGCAGATCATCTTCCTTCCTGTGCCTTCAGGTCAGATCCTTTTTATCAACGTTACTCTTCAATAGAGACACTTACTATTTAGTGCGTTGGTCCTATGGGGCCTTAGCAGGATGACTTTCCGACTGTCTACTACAACAAGTTTTGTCAGGCTCTGAAGCGGGAGAGGCGATGACAGCGTCACACATTCGGTTCGCTTCAGCACTTATAGTCGTCGTTAGGTGATCTATGGATCTGGCTGTCATTTTTATTATTCTTTGTGTTTGTTGTACTAATGTCTGAAGATGAATAGATTGGATATTTTCCCTCAGAAAAGTTCTACTATGCCACAAGTCGACTGATTGGTGGGCTTGATTGGTTAAGAATGAAGTCGAACTGCTTGAAACGAGATATTAGGATTTGGTGCTGCAACTTACCTCAGTAGTTGTGGTTATGTGAAAATTTAACCAAAACTTGTGGGTTTCTAAGACCTAGTATATGCCCATAGTTTTGGCTTTGTGACAATCTTACATCAATTGTTGGTCGATCCATGACTAATTACATTTCGCAAAAAGAAATCTATGAATGTATATGCCTACGCCTTATATACCATCTGTAAGGGCATATTTATCCCTAAGTGGTTTTGGTGATTGATGACAATGCATTTGCGGACTAATCGTGTGCTTTGAGCATTTCAGATATCTCATGTTTAGGCACAAGACGATTCGTTGCCCCTCGGAGTCTAGTGAAGACGGAGTTTTCCCTACGTTTCTTTTTGGTGGATTTGAGTCGTAGGAAAATCGTACTATTAAGAGGGAGTCCGCTTTGAAAAGGTTTGGATGGAATCTTTATGTACACGTCTGTTCCTTTTGCACCACCTTTCCTTTGGCTCTTTGGAGCATCCACCGTTCATCCGTGTCTCTGCAAAATGAAGAACTCCTGGTGTTGTTTGTCACTATAAGAAATATGTCAACTGGTGACCTTCTGTCAGTGACCCTGGAAGAATTGGTCATAGATCTATGACCATTTGAGACCAATTGGTCAAAAGCTGTTCGGGGGCTCCAAACCCTAAACTATAACGACCATTTTGGTCAGAAAGGTCGTAATTTCCTTACACGAAATGGTCATAAAGCATATAGCACTGGCCCACTGCCTTATTTCTAGTTAATCATGACCAATATAGATATTCATAACCTTGTAAATTATCGTGGGTTGCTATGACTAGGCGCCACCTCATCAGTTTTGCCTATGTGTCATGTTCATGTGTCAGTTTTTGCCCTAGGTTGTGAAGCAACCTATATTTCTATCATTCCCAAAATTCCAAAAAAAATCTCATAAATTCTTTGGGTCATATCTTTGTCAAATATGTACAAAACCTTCCTTGCCTAGTTCAAAAATAATTCAACAATATTCATTTTCCTATTCTGTTCAGAAAAACACTTTGTGAAGGAAGTGCTATTTATATATTCTTGATTGCCCTCAAAATTTTTGGGCACTCTTTCCTATCCAAATCATTGCCGCATGATAAAATTCATGTCCAGTTGCCCAGTAAATCTTCCTCAGCAAATTTCCAAAGTTTTTGTCCACCTAGAAGCATTGTGAAGGAAGAACAAGATAGGAATATCGTTATGAGTTTAATTTTTGCCACATATTCTATATGCCAAAGTCATAACTCTACACAAAAGTTTAGCTCTATCTAACAATACATGTGAGCTCACCATCGAATCTTTGTTCCTGGTAATATTTTTAGTTTGTGAAGCAACTACATTTTATATTGCTTTATAATTGCTGAAAATTTTCCAGGACATTACACTAACTATAGAAACCCCCTACACCGAATTTCACCATAATCCAATCATCTATGTAATCCCAGCTTCAATTTCTATTTTCTGTCCAAATTGGCACATTGCAAAGGAAGTGCTATCTAGACACCTCCTATTGTCCTCAAACTTTTTGTGCCATCTTACATATAAAAATCATTGCCACATTCCAATATTCAGCCCCATTTTCCTATTAAATCTTCCTCATCAAATTTATAAAGTTTCTATCCAGAGAGAAGCTTTGTGAAGGAAGTACAAGCTAGGATTATCCAAATGGTATAAAACTTTTACAGTGCTTTAATAAGCCCAAATTACCATACTCAACAAAATTTCAGCTCAATCCACTTATCCATTTGAGACCATATTCAAAATCCATATTTCTGCCCGATGTGGTACTTTGCAAAGCAAGTGCCATCCAAACTCCTCCATTTGAGCTGAAAATTTGCCAAGACAGTCTCCCTGGTAGATGGTCATCATTAGCCAAAACTCAGGCCCATTAGCCTTGTGAATTTCACGTACCTCTTATCAAACACTTGGCTGCTAATTCATGTTTGAGCATAGTTCGGTCTCCTTGTGAGATTCTTCTGTTGTTATTTTCTTCCTAGCATCTACCTGAGGAGTGTTGGAAATATGCCCTAGAGGCAATAATAAAAGTATTATTATTATATTTCCTTGTTCATGATAATTGTCTTTTATTCATGCTATAACTATATTATCCGGAAATCGTAATACACGTGTGAATACATAGACCACAATATGTCCCTAGTGAGCCTCTAGTTGACTAGCTCGTTGTGATCAACAGATAGTCATGGTTTCCTGGCTATGGACATTGGATGTCGTTGATAACGGGATCACATCATTAGGAGAATGATGTGATGGACAAGACCCAATCCTAAGACTAGCACAATAGATCGTGTAGTTCATTTGCTAGAGCTTTGCCAATGTCAAGTATCTCTTCCTTCAACCATGAGATCGTGTAACTCCTGGATACCGTAGGAGTGCTTTGGGTGTATCAAACGTCACAACGTAACTGGGTGACTATAAAGGTGCACTACAGGTATCTCCGAAAGTATCTATTGTTTTATGCGGATCGAGACTGGGATTTGTCACTCCGTGTAAACGGAGAGGAATCTCTGGGCCCACTCGGTAGGACATCATCATATGCGCAATGTGACCAAGGAGTTGATCACGGGATGATGTGTTACGGAACGAGTAAAGTGACTTGCCGGTAACGAGATTGAACAAGGTATCGGTATACCGACGATCGAATCTCGGGCAAGTAAAATACCGCTAGACAAAGGGAATTGAATACGGGATCGATTGAGTCCTTGACATCGTGGTTCATCCGATGAGATCATCGTGGAACATGTGGGAGCCAACATGGGTATCCAGATCCCGCTGTTGGTTATTGACCGGAGAACGTCTCGGTCATGTCTGCATGTCTCTCGAACCCGTAGGGTCTACACACTTAAGGTTCGATGACGCTAGGGTTATAAAGGAAGCTTGTATGTGGTAACCGAATGTTGTTCGGAGTCCCGGATGAGATCCCGGACGTCACGAGGAGTTCCGGAATGGTCCGGAGGTAAAGATTTATATATAGGAAGTCCTGTTTCGGCCATCGGGACAAGTTTCGGGGTCATCGGTATTGTACCGGGACCACCGAAAGGGTCCCGGGGGTCCACCAAGTGGGGCCACCTGCCCCAGAAGGTTGCGTGGGCCAAGTGTGGGAGGGGACCAGCCCCTAGGAGGGCTTGTGCGCCCCCCACAAGGGTGCAAGGCGCAAGGGAGAGTGGGAGGGGGCAAACCCTAGTCCAGATGGGCCTTAAGGCCCATATTGGTGCGCCTCCCTCTCCTCTCCCCCCTTGGCCGCCTCCCCTTTGCCATCTAGGGCTGGCTGCACCCCTTGGGGGTGGGAAACCCTAAAGGGGGCGCAGCCCCCCCTTCCCCCTATATATAGATGAGGTTTGGGGCTGCCATAGAGATTAGAACTTCTCCTCTCGTTGGTGCAGCCCTGCCTCTCCTCCTCCTCCTCTCCCATGGTGCTTGGCGAAGCCCTGCGGGATTGCCACGCTCCTCCACCACCACCACGCCGTTGTGCTGCTGTTGGATGGAGTCTTCCTCAACCTCTCCCTCTCTCCTTGCTGGATCAAGGCGTGGGAGACGTCACCGGGCTGTACGTGTGTTGAACGCGGAGGTGCCGTCCGTTCGGCACTTGATCATCGGTGATTTGAATCACGACGAGTACGACTCCATCAACCCCGTTCACTTGAACGCTTCCGCTTAGCGATCTACAAGGGTATGTAGGTGCACTCTCTTTCTACTCGTTGCTGGTCTCTCCATAGATAGATCTTGGTGTTACGTAGGAAAATTTTTGAATTTCTGCTACGTTCCCCAACAGTGGCATCATGAGCTAGGTCTATTGCGTAGATTCTTTGCACGAGTAGAACACAAAGTAGTTGTGGGCGTTGATGTTGTTCAATATGCTTACCGTTACTAGTCCAATCTTGTTTCGACGGTATTGTGGGATGAAGCGGCCCGGACCGACCTTACACGTACTCTTACGTGAGACAGGTTCCACCGATTGACATGCACTTGGTGCATAAGGTGGCTAGCGGGTGCCAGTCTCTCCCACTTTAGTCGGAACGGATTCGATGAAAAGGGTCCTTATGAAGGGTAAATAGCAATTGGCATATCACGTTGTGGTTTTGCGTAGGTAAGAAACGTTCTTGCTAGAAACCCATAGCAGCCACGTAAAACATGCAAACAACAATTAGAGGACGTCTAACTTGTTTTTGCAGGGTATGCTATGTGATGTGATATGGCCAGGAAGAATGTGATGAATGATATGTGATGTATGAAATTGATCATGTTCTTGTAATAGGATTCACGACTTGCATGTCGATGAGTATGACAACCGGCAGGAGCCATAGGAGTTGTCTTTATTTTTTGTATGACCTGCGTGTCATTGAAGAACGCCATGTAAACTACTTTACTTTATTGCTAAACGCGTTAGTCATAGAAGTAGAAGTAGTCGTTGGCGTGACAACTTCATGAAGACACGATGATGGAGATCATGATGATGGAGATCATGGTGTCATGCCGGTGACGATGATGATCATGGAGCCCCGAAGATGGAGATCAAAAGGAGCAAAATGATATTGGCCATATCATGTCACTATTTGATTGCATGTGATGTTTATCATGTTTATGCATCTTGTTTACTTAGGACGACGGTAGTAAATAAGATGATCCCTTACAAAATTTCAAGAAGTGTTCTCCCCTAACTGTGCACCGTTGCTACAGTTCGTCGCTTCTAAGCACCACGTGATGATCGGGTGTGATGGATTCTTACGTTCACATACAACGGGTGTAAGACAGTTTTACACAGCGAAAACACTTAGGGATAACTTGACGAGCCTAGCATGTGCAGACATGGCCTCGGAACACGGAGACCGAAAGGTCGAGCATGAGTCGTATAGTAGATACGATCAACATGAAGATGTTCACCGATGATGACTAGTCCGTCTCACGTGATGATCGGACACGGCCTAGTTGACTCGGATCATGTGATCACTTAGATGACCAGAGGGATGTCTATCTAAGTGGGAGTTCATAAGATGAACTTAATTATCCTGAACATAGTCAAAAGATCTTTTGCAAATTATGTCGTAAGATCGCGCTTTAGTTCCACTGTTTAGATATGTTCCTAGAGAAAATATAGTTGAAAGTTGATAGTAGCGATTATGCGATCAGTAGAAAGCTTATGTCCTTAATGCACCGCTCAGTGTGCTGAACCCCAACGTCGTTTGTCGATGTTGCGAACATCGGACATACACGTTTTGATAACTACGTGATAGTTCAATTAAATGGTTTAAGTAGAGGCACCAAAGACGTTTTCGAAACGTCGCGGAACATATGAGATGTTTCGAGGGCTGAAATTGGGATTTCAGGCTCGTGCCCACGTCAAGAGGTATAAGACCTCCGACGATTTTCTTAGCCTGCAAACTAAGGGAGAAAAGCTCAATCGTTGAGCTTGTGCTCAGATTGTCTGAGCACAACAATCACTTGAATCGAGTGGGAGTTGATCCTCCAGATGAGATAGTGATGTTTCCCCGAAGTCATTACCACCAAGCTGCTAGAGCTTCGTGATGAACTATAACATATCAAGGATAGAGATGATGATCCTTGAGGTATTCGCGTTCTTTGACATCGCGAAAGTAGAAATCAAGAAGGAGCATCAATCGTTGATGGTCAGTGAGACCACTAGTTTCAAGAAGGGCAAGGGCAAGAAGGGATACTTCATGAAACGGCAAATCAGCTGCTGCTCCAGTGAAGAAACCCAAGGTTGAACCCAAACCCGAGACTAAGTGTTTCTGTAATAAGGGGAACAACCAGTGGAGCAGGATTACCCTAGATACTTGGTAGATGAGAAGGTTGGCAAGGTCGATAGAAGTATATTGGATATACATTGTGTTAATGTGTACTTTACTAGTACTCCTAGTAGCACCAGGGTATTAGATACCGGTTCGGTTGCTAAGTGTTAGTAACTCGAAATAAAAGCTACGGAATAAACGAAGACTAGCTAAAGGTGAGCTGACGATATATGTTGGAAGTGTTTCCAAGTTTGATGTGATCAAACATCGCACGCTCCCTCTACCATCAAGATTAGTATTAAACCTGAATGGTTTATTGAATCTCGATCGTAGTGATACACATTTTCATCCAAAAGATATAAGATAGTAATGATAGTACCACTTACTTGTGGCACTGCCATGTAAGTCATAATGGTACAAAACGCATGAAGAAGCTCCATGTTGATGGATCTTTGAACTCACTCATTTTTGAAAAGTTTGAGACATGCGAACCATGTCTATTGGTGTATATGCATAAAGAAACTCCATGCAAATGGACCGTTCGGACTCACTTGATTTTGAATCACTTGAGATATGCAAATCATACCACATAGGCAAGATGACTGAAAAGCCTCGGTTTCAGTAAAATGGAACAAGATAGCAACTTATTGGAAGCAACACATTTTGATGTGTGCAGTCCAATGAGTGCTGAGGCATGCAGTGAATATCGTTATGTTCTTACTTCACAGATGATTCGAGTAGATGTTGAGAATATTTACTTGATGAAACACAAGTCTGAATTATTGAATGGTTCAAGTAACTTCAGAGTGAAGTAGAAGATCATTGTGACAAGAGGATAAAATGTCTATGATATGATCATAGAGATGAATATCTGAGTTACGAGTTTTGGCACACAATTAAGACATTGTGGAAATTGTTTCGCAATTAATACCGCCTGGAACACCATAGTGTGATGGTGTGTCCGAACATCATAGTTGCACCCTATTGGATATGGTGCGTACCATGATGTCTCTTATCGAATTACCACTATTGTTCATGGGTTAGGCATTAGAGACAACCACATTCACTTTAAATAGGGCACCACGTAATTCCGATGAGATGACACCGTATGAATTATGGTTTAGAGAAACCTAAGTTGTCGTTTCTTAAAGGTTTGGGGCTGCGACGCTTATGTGAAAAAGTTTCAGGATTAAGCTCGAACCCAAAGCAGATAAAATGCATCTTCATAGGACACCCAAAACAGTTGGGCATACCTCCTAATTCAGATCCGAAAGCAATAAGGGATTGTTTCTAGAATCAGGTCCTTTCTCGAGGAAAAGTTTCTCTCGAAAGAATTGAGTGGGAGGATGGTGGAAACTTGATGAGGTTATTGAACCGTCTCTTCAACTAGTGTGTGGCAGGGCACAGGAAGTTGTTCCTGTGGCACCTACACCAATTGAAGTGGAAGCTTATGATATTGATCGTGAAACTTCGGATCAAGTCACTACCAAACCTCGTGGGATGACAAGGATGCGTACTACTTCAGAGTGGTACGTAATCCTGTCTTGGAGGTCATGTTGCTAGACAACAATGAACCTACGAGCTATGGAGAAGCGATGGTGGGCCCGAATTCCGACAAATGGTTAGAAGCCATGAAATCCGAGATAGTATCCATATATCAGAACAAAGCATGGACTTTGATGGACTTGCCCGATGATCGGCAATCCATTGAGATAAATGGATCTTTTAAGAAGAAGAAGACGGACGTGGATGGTAATGTCACCATCTATGAAGCTCGACTTGTGGCGAAGTGTTTTCCGACAAGTTCAAGGAGTTGACTACGATGAGATTTTCTCACTCGTAGCGATGCTTAAAGTCCGTCAGAATCATGTTAGCATTAGCTGTATTTATGAAATCTGGGAGATGGATGTCAAAACGAGTTTCCTTACCAACTTTCGTAAGGAAAGGTTGTATGTGATACAAATCAGAAAGGTTTTGTCGATCCTAAGGATGCTAAAAGGTATGCTAGCTCCAGCAATCCTTCTAAGGACTGGAGTGAGCATCTCGGAGTTGGAATGTATGCTTTGATGATGATCAAAGATTTTGGGTTTGTACAAAGTTTATGAGAAACTTGTATTTCCAAAGAAGTGAGTGGGAGCACTATAGAATTTCTGATGAGTATATGTTGTTGACATATTGTTGATCAGAAATGATGTAGAATTTCTAGAAAGCATATAGGGTTATTTGAAAGGTGTTTTTCAATGGAAAGCCCGGATTAAGCTACTTGAACATTGAGCATCAAGATCTATAAGGATAGATCAAAATGCTTGATAATACTTTCAAATGAGCACATACCTTGACATGATCTTGAAGGTGTTCAAGATGGACCAGTCAAAGAAGGAGTTCTTGCCTGAGTTGTAAGGTACGAAGTTAAGACTTAAAGCTCGACCACGGCAGAATAGAGAGAAAGGACGAAGGTCGTCCCCTATGCTTAAGACGTAGGCTCTTCAGTATGCTATGCTGTGTACCGCACCTGAAGTGTGCCTTGCCATGAGTCAGTCAAGGGGTACAAGAGTGATCCAAGAATGGCTCACATGACAGCGGTCAAAGTTATCCTTAGTAACTAGTGGACTAAGGAATTTTCTCGATTATGGAGGTGATAAAGAGTTCGACGTAAAGAGTTATGACGATGCAAGCTTGACACCTATCCGGATAGCTCTGAGTAGAGAGACCGGATACATATAATGGAGCAATAATTTAGAATAGCTCCAAGTAGAACAGTTGTTTGGAATAGCTCCAAATAGAGCGTGGTAGCTGCATCTAGGAGATGACATAGAGATTTGTAAAGCACACACGGATCTGAAAGGTTCAGACCCGTTGACTAAAACCTCTCTCACAAGCAACATGATCAAACATAAAACTCATTGAGTGTTAATCACATAGTGATGTGAACTAGACTACTGACTCTAGTAAACTCTTGGGTATTAGTCACATGGCGATGTGACCTGTGAGTGTTAATCACATGGCGATGTGAACTAGATTATTGACTCTAGTGCAAGTGGGAGACTGTTGGAAATATGCCCTAGAGGTAATAATAAAAGTATTATTATTATATTTCCTTGTTCATGATAATTGTCTTTTATTCATGCTATAACTGTATTATCCGGAAATCGTAATACACGTGTGAATACATAGACCACAATATGTCCCTAGTGAGCCTCTAGTTGACTAGCTCGTTGTGATCAACAGATAGTCATGGTTTCCTGGCTATGGACATTGGATGTCGTTGATAACGGGATCACATCATTAGGAGAATGATGTGATGGACAAGACCCAATCCTAAGACTAGCACAATAGATCGTGTAGTTCATTTGCTAGAGCTTTGCCAATGTCAAGTATCTCTTCCTTCAACCATGAGATCGTGTAACTCCTGGATACCGTAGGAGTGCTTTGGGTGTATCAAACGTCACAACGTAACTGGGTGACTATAAAGGTGCACTACAGGTATCTCCGAAAGTATCTATTGTTTTATGCGGATCGAGACTGGGATTTGTCACTCCGTGTAAACGGAGAGGAATCTCTGGGCCCACTCAGTAGGACATCATCATATGCGCAATGTGACCAAGGAGTTGATCACGGGATGATGTGTTACGGAACGAGTAAAGTGACTTGCCGGTAACGAGATTGAACAAGGTATCGGTATACCGACGATCGAATCTCGGGCAAGTAAAATACCGCTAGACAAAGGGAATTGAATACGGGATCGATTGAGTCCTTGACATCGTGGTTCATCCGATGAGATCATCGTGGAACATGTGGGAGACAAAATGGGTATCCAGATCCCGCTGTTGGTTATTGACCGGAGAACGTCTCGGTCATGTCTGCATGTCTCCCGAACCCGTAGGGTCTACACACTTAAGGTTCGATGACGCTAGGGTTATAAAGGAAGCTTGTATGTGGTAACCGAATGTTGTTCGGAGTCCCGGATGAGATCCCGGACGTCACGAGGAGTTCCGGAATGGTCCGGAGGTAAATATTTATATATAGGAAGTCCTGTTTCGGCCATCGGGACAAGTTTCGGGGTCATCGGTATTGTACCGGGACCACCGGAAGGGTCCCGGGGGTCCACCAAGTGGGGCCACCTGCCCCAGAAGGTTGCGTGGGCCAAGTGTGGGAGGGGACCAGCCCCTAGGAGGGCTGGTGCGCCCCCCACAAGGGTGCAAGGCGCAAGGGAGAGTGGGAGGGGGCAAACCCTAGTCCAGATGGGCCTTAAGGCCCATATTGGTGCGCCTCCCTCTCCTCTCCCCCCTTGGCCGCCTCCCCTTTGCCATCTAGGACTGGCCGCACCCCTTGGGGGTGGGAAACCCTAAAGGGGGCGCAGCCCCCCCTTCCCCCTATATATAGATGAGGTTTGGGGCTGCCATAGAGATTAGAACTTCTCCTCTCGTTGGTGCAGCCCTGCCTCTCCTCCTCCTCCTCTCCCATGGTGCTTGGCGAAGCCCTGCGGGATTGCCACGCTCCTCCACCACCACCACGCCGTTGTGCTGCTGTTGGATGGAGTCTTCCTCAACCTCTCCCTCTCTCCTTGCTGGATCAAGGCGTGGGAGACGTCACCGGGCTGTACGTGTGTTGAACGCGGAGGTGCCGTCCGTTCGGCACTTGATCATCGGTGATTTGAATCACGACGAGTACGACTCCATCAACCCCGTTCACTTGAACGCTTCCGCTTAGCGATCTACAAGGGTATGTAGATGCACTCTCTTTCTACTCGTTGCTGGTCTCTCCATAGATAGATCTTGGTGTTACGTAGGAAATTTTTTGAATTTCTGCTACGTTCCCCAACAAGGAGTGCCCAACCTACTAGACATGCCTAGGCTACCCAGAACGCATGGCAATGCCATGGTCAGGCGGTGACCACGCGGCGGGCATGCGAGTCTACGCGCTTTGGAGTTGGGGCCCTGGGCCACCGTCCAAACCACGACGTATCACCACCAAACCATGTATTTATGATTAAATAGATACTTATGTAACTAGAAACGATTTTTGGAAAAAATAAAGAGCAAACTATAAGGCAGCTGCAGTTCAAATTTGACACGTTTCCTACTAAATGGGCGAAAATTTGTCTTTTTCACGAGAGGTGGATAAAAACTTTTGACACCCAACCATTTTGTCAATTGTGCATTAAATATGGCCTGGTATTTTAGAAAATTGATTTGGTCCAATTTTGCAACAAATATATGGTAGGTCCTTCACAAAAAAACTCCTTTCGAGCACTCGAAAAATGGAAAATGAATTTTTCGTGCAAAGAAAATAAAAACTTTCTTAGCAAACATTGTTTGGAATTCTAATACACACCCTTGTGCACAATGTGAGATCATTTGAACAAACTATGTCATGAATGTGGCCATAAGATTGATCATTTGGCTTGAAAGCCATGAATCTTTACGCATGATAACTCATTTCTGAGAACTTTTTTTTAATAATTGCCGTATTACAAGTTTATTTTTTTTCTCGTAACTTGGTCACATATAATGACGCAATGCGAAGGTTTTCCAATTTTTTGATTTTTTTTAATTTTTTTATGCCCGTTTCAAAATGCGGTCAAAATGGCGGGCTTGACCGTTCCTAACTAGTGGTTGAATCTTGAAAAACTTTTGATATTTCTCTGATTAAATAGATACTTATGTACCTAAAAATGATTTTTGGAAAAAATAATGAGCAAACTATGAGGCAGCTGCAGTTCAAATTTGACCCGGTTCCTATTGAATCGGTGGAAATTTGTCTTTTTCACCAGAGGTGGATCGAAACTTTTGACACCCAACCATTTTGTCAATTGTGCATTCAATATGACCTAGTATTTTAGAAAATTGTTTTGGTCCAATTTTGCAACAAATATATGGTAGGTCCTTCATAAAAAAACTCATTTCGGGCACTCGGAAAATGGAAAATGAATTTCCCGTGCAAAGAAAATGAAAACTTCCTTAGGAAACATTGTTTGGAATTCCACGATGCACCCTTATGCACAATATGAGATTATTTGAACAAACTATGCCATGAATATGGCCATAAGATTGATCATTTGGCTTGAAAGCCATGAATCTTCACACATGATAGCTCATTTCTGAGAATATTTTTTTAAATAATTGCCGTAGTACAAATTTATTATTTTAAAATCTTGGCACTTCCTATGAAAGTCATCTGCTTATGACCAGCAAATAACTAGATGTGGACATATGTTGTGGATTCTCATGTGAATTCTGGCGCAAGCTGCTTCTGTTTTACTGTCTTTGTGATGTTAACTCTTGGATTATTTGCTGGTCAAAATAAGCTGGTTTACAAAATAAGCTCGGCCACTAAGAGAAACTCCATTTGTCTTTGGGCTTTCTTTTTACTCGGACCTGCTGGGGGCAATGCATCAAGCACGTTTGGAGTTTCGATTAACACTAGGTGTTGGATAAGCTATGTGAGGTTGGACTTTCGATATTGCTGATCTAGCCTAGTGTATTGGTTCATCGGTTCCCATGTTGCACTTGTTCCTAACTTCATTTATTTTTTTCTAAATGGGCGATCAAAAATCATTATCCATGCAATTTGTATGTAGACTTAATACTACTTTGATGCTGCTTACTACCGTAGAAGTTTGAACCTGCACTTCAGATTTAACAGGATGTATCGTTGTACGTTTTGTTTTAGCCCTGTGCCATTCTTAGTTTATTCTGCTATTTGGCTACACATTTCTTTTGCACCCTCACTTGACAAATCATACTCATCATTGGTTGAATTTGGACCATTCCACAACATCACTATATCAATTCTTATCTCATATCTGTATCTAATATGTTTGTTTTGCACATGTGTGTTGGGCTAACACCCTAAGGATGTCACTTTTGCTGTTCTTTCTGCTTGTGAGTAATTAGTTCTTAGGAATGCCGTCTTGGACAATGTTTTCGACCAAGTGAGATAGTTTTAACTTTCGCCTCGTCTCAAATTGTTGATGCCTGTTATAGAATGGCGTCACCGAGTCGCTATAAATTTCCACCCTGCCTTACGCGTCGTCTCCTCCTTTCACCTCACCCATCCTCAGGATCCTCTCTCCCATCCATTCAACCCCTCATTCCAAACTTCATTACCATGGGCTTGTTATAGTGATTAGATGATAATTTAATACATCTTCTAACATAAGGAACTTGATCATCCCATCTAATTCACCAAGATGCCATGGTCGTCGTGTTTTCATATTTCCTATTGATCACACATAGACAAACGACGTGTTCCGGCCACGTCTATGGCATCAACTCAATGGCCTTTCTCCTTCCTTGCTCACACCCTTCAACCACAGCTACCACCTTACCGATGAGCAAGAACACTTCCACCATTGAGATGTGCTCTTGTGTGTCCCATTCGTCCTTCTCGTGTGTTCGGTCACTTGCGTTCATAACGGTTTAGAAGGGCAGCCCACTAAAAAGGTCTACTCATGCAATCTCCTCCACAAAAAACCCTAGGGTTCCTCTACCTCCCGCTGGCGCTGCCGTCGGTCCGCCTCGCCTCCGGTGGGCTTAGGGCAATGGTGGCACGGTGGATCCCTGCCCTTGCTGACAGAAGAGCTGCGTTTTTAGATGTTTCTTTGAGTTTTGTTGTGGTTTGTCTCCTTCTCAGGAAAACGAGCCGGCGGCGACTCCCAGAAGATGGAATAAGGTTCTCCCTGCCTAGCCGCTGTCCCGACGACAATTACTATTTTGGTGCGCTGGTCCTATGGGGTCTTAGCACGATGATTTCCGGACTGTCTACTACAACAAGTTTTGTTGGGCTTTGGTAAGGAAGAGGCGATGACGGCGGCGCACCTTCGGCTCGCTTCAGTGCTTATAGTCGTCACTAGGTGATCTATGGATCTGGATGTAATTTTTATTATTTCTAGTGTACATTGTACTGATGATTCAAGATGAATAGATCAGATTTTTCCCTCAAAAAGTTCTACTATGCCACGTGTCAACTGACTAGTGGGCTTGAGTGCTCAAGAATGAAGTTGAACTGCTTGAAACGAGATATTAGGGTTTGGTGCTTCAACTTACCTCAATAGTTGTGGTTATGTGAAAATTTAACCAAAACTTGTGGGTTTCTAAGACCTAGTATATGTCAATAGTTTTGGCTTTGTGACATTCTTAGATCAATTGTTGGTCGATTTACAAATATTTACACTTCACAAGAAAAATCTATGAATGTTTACAGTCAGTATACACCTACGCTTTATATACCATCTATGCTGACACTTCATAAAATTAGACAGGGTGGTCATTTAGTCTTGAACCGAGATACGTCTACTGCCAGCGTGGCAAGCAGAACTCATGGATGGGTCCACACGAGAGTAATCGGAGTGTTGATTCGCAACATAAATTCTGGTTGGGATCCACACCCGTAACTCTATTTCTCAGCAGATTCTTGTGGCCCCAACTTAATTTAGCACCGTACCTCCCTCGCCGCTGACAGAACCAACCGACATCGCCGCGCTAGAGTAAATATTCAGTCACCTACGTTGTACTAGGAGGTTCTATTTTAATTAGAGTAATTAGAATGTAATTAAATGTCAAAATGACTGTAATTTCATGTGCAAGGATTCCGAACCACCGCTCTAATTTACCCAATGGCCATAGCGTATGGTATGCTTAGGCCAACTCCAACAGGCGACCCTAAAACGGACGTCCGTTTTGTCAGAATTTTTTGGGTCGGCCAAAGGGGCGCCGTCTGTCAGCATGGCAAGGAGTACCTACTACGCGAGTACCCGGCCGGTAAAAAACCATATTAGGATAAGGTTTGGAAAAATTAAATATCCATGAGTTTGCAAATGGGAAAAGAATGTACCCATCGGGTAAGTTGGGTACGGGTAAGGGAAGGCAATACCCATACCCGTGTAACCCCCCCTACCTGCATATTATTTTGTTAAACTTATTTGTGTGTGCTGAAATTTATGTTCAAATGTTGAAATGTGGCATGTTTATGTGCTGAAATGATGTATTTTTAACATTGTGTATATGTGGAAATGTTGAAATATATGTGTTGAATTGTTGAAACATAAATTGCTCAATTCTTCTGTGTTGAATGATGAAATGTGGTATATATGTGCTGAAATGCTAAGTATACATACAAAAAAGTTGTGTTTTACATTATGAAATATTGAAATTATACATGGTAAAATGTGAATTGAAAGATGACCGAGATGGGTATTTTAACTCGCGGGTACTACCTTCACCCAACCAGGTATGGATATGGAACAATATGAAACCCGAGGTGCTGGTACGGGTACGGGTTTGGGCGATTTTTTGAGACGGGTGCGGGCTTGGGCGAGCATTGCCCTCACCCAAACCCCCGCAGGTGCCATGTTGAGCCGTTCGGCTCCTTTTTGTGTTTGCGTGTGCAGGGCGTCCAACCGGCTGACACACTTGGCCCGCCCGGGCGGCCGGCGGCCAAATGTATACATTCTTTTTCATGTATATGTCTTACTAAAAAGAAATATTGCATATAGTTTATAACCAAATAAATCACATAGTTCTACAATAATAAATAGTTTACAACCCAATAAAAATCTTAAAGTTTACAACAAAATTTAAATTGTCACATATATACTAAAAGAAGAAAGCAAATGACCGTGGAGCACAAGGCCGATGCCCGATGGTACTGGCGAAGATAGGCGGTGTCGGCGGACATGGTTTCTCATGGACCGGCGATGGCGAGAAGAGGCCACCAACACGATGAGGACGACGAGAAATGGAGGGTGTCGGGCTTGGAGGGCGAGGGGGAATAGCCTATGAGACACCGACGAGCAAGCCTGGGGGAGGACAAAGTGAGTGTCGCGTGCGTCCGCTTTGTGGGCAAACTCTACTTGGCGCTCAAGGTGCCCGTCAAAGGCGTTTGCGCCATCGGGCACACACCCCAACTTTGAGCTAGGCCGCCCATTGAACTTTTCTTTCTTTCCTAGGGCGCACACCCCAACTTTGAGCTGGGCCGACCCATTTAACAATTCTTTCTTTTCTGCTATAAACTCCAAGAAAGGTTCACTATACATATTCAAACTTGAGACCTCTGGATTAAGAGGGGCCGCATCAACCACTAGGACATCTCCACGCTTGTGTTTTGTAACTTCTTTTTTCTCCTTTTATTCTTTGTTCAGTTCGTCGGGTCACGTTTCTTTTTTTCCTTTTACTTTTTCCTTTATTTTTTGCTTGTTTCTTTTTATTAAATGCAATTTTTGTTTTTCAAATTCTTGAACTTTTTTTCTCAAAATCGATGAACTTTTTTCAATTTTGTAAATTTTTTCTTCAAAATCGATGAAGATTTTTCAGATTCATAAAGTTTTTTATTCAACTTTTTTTTCCAAAATCCATGCATTTTTCTCAAAATCGATGAACGTTTTCAAAATTGATGAACTTTTTTCAAAATTGATGAACTTTTAAAAATTTTGATGAATTTTTTAAATCAATGAAGTTTTTCCGAATTTAATGAAGTTTTTTCAGAATTGATGAACCTTTTCCAAACTCTATGATTTTTTTTCAAATTGATGAACTTTTTTCAAATTCAATGAACTTTTTCCAAAGTTAATGAACTTTCTTCAAATTTGAACTATTTATTTTTCAAAATCGCTGACCTTTTCTCAAAACTGAAGAACATTTTACTAATTCGATAATTTTTTTTCAAAATAGATTAACTTTTTCCAAAATTGAAGAACTTTTTCCAAATTCATGAACCTTTCTCGAATTCATGAAATATTTTCAATTTGTATGAACCTTTTAAAAATATTGAACTTTCTTCAAGTTCATGTTTTTTATTGTGAATTCTTTTTTCATTATTATCATAAAATAGTATGCGTAATAAACTGGGTATATATTACTCCTATATGTTAATGTTATACTAAGAGAATGATCAAACAGAGTATTCTCCTCTTAATGGGCAACAAAGTTACTTCGGCCTACTGGTCATTGCATGGGTTAGACGTTAGCGGACAGGGTTCGAATGTTGCTTCTACTAGAAGATCTTTTTCTGCTAGGCCGGCCCGCTATGCGCGTGGTGAACAGTGGTATCCCCAACCCACCAGGGTTCAAATCCTGGTGCTCGCATTATTTCTGGATTTATTTCAGGATTTCCGGCGATGCGCTTTCAGTGGGAGGAGACGTTCCCGTCGACGACGAGGTACCTACGGTGACTTCGTAAATCTCAAGATGATGTGCCGGCTCAGTCTTTCGGAGGTGCTCATAGGGACAGGGTGTGCGTGTGTGCATTCATTATATGCGCGTGTATATGAGCGCTTGTGTCTGTACTGATGCTCAAAAAAAAACCCTCTGAATAGGAGCTCCCTGATTTGTGTCCGCGGCGACGCAAACCGCGCCCAAACTTGGACCCAGAATGGGTCTTGGACGAACGCCCGTTAGTTTGGGTCGCCGCATTGGGCCATGATTTCTATCTGTTTTGATCCAAACAGACGTGCGCCTACCTAATGGGGTTCGTGCGTAGAGTTGGCCTTAATTCCTTATAAATAACCCCCATCTTGAACATCCATCGCCATAACAGACGGCAGAGAAGAGAGGGGAAAGCCGATCTAGAGCTTGGTCCTGAGATGGTCCACGTTCAGGCATATAATGCATTTAAGTTTGACGATCAACAAGACGAAGACAATGTAGATAGTACTACAACAGAAGACTACCGACTCATAATTCCCATGCATGATGTGACTGAATTTGCAATTTCCATGATCCGACGGAGCCCAACTCGTAATATGTGAGAGGTCATGGGCCTGACGAACGTGCCTAGGGCTGAACCATCCTCCATTGGCATCACGTCGCCATAATTCTTGGACTGTAAACATGCAGGAGGAACTGAATCAACTAACTTTAACCATGCCATGCCGCCATCTCGTTCTTTTGACCGACGTGTCACGGGTCGCGGTGGAGCATCGGCCGATCGGGGTGGTACTACTTGGTTGGGCCAGCGATGTGAGTTCGTACCGTGTGCGTCGCGGTCTGCACCGTTCCGACGAAGCGGGAGCAAAACATGTGTAGAGGAAACGGGCATACGCAAGCGGGAGCGCCTGAGGCTGTTGGCCGATTCTTCCCGATGGTGGTGGACTGCGCAGTGTGGGCTGGGACCGATTCACGCTCGTACAACGGTACAAGTACAGGGACGACTTCCGCTGCGTATACGTTGATTGATCGTCCCTGAATCCTACTCGCCCATCGCTAACCGATTCCTACTCGCGTTGCTCAACTTTCCTCTCCATATATGCAACCCACACGCCCTCCCCAAACAACAAACGAACCACAGGAGCCAACTTCACTTTTGGCTGTCGGAACTAAATTCGCCGGTCACGCTAAAAACCCAAGTCAGCGATCAGCCGGCCGGGAACTCGCCAAAGTGCCGTGATTTGGTAGCGTAGAGAGCTCTTCTGGCATGGAACCATGTCAGCCCGTGCTCGAGGAGCCATGCACCGCCACCGTCGCCGAGGTGCTGAAGCTGGTGGAGGCGCCATCTGACGATCAAGGATGTCCTATATGCTTTGGTCAGGAAGGCGGCACGATCGCGTGGAAGGAGACGGTGTGCGGACACATCTTTCATGGCCGAGGCGTTGAGAAGTGGCTCGAGATGAAGGGAAGCTGTCCCATGTGTCGGCGCCAGCTTTTGGCACCACATACGGATGCAAAACAAGACCCTCGCCGGGTAGATCCCTTCATATCATATGTGGCTAGTTTTATGGCGTCTATTCCGGACATGCACTCATCAGATTCATTCAATTATTTTAGACAGTACTTGTAAGGGATGTCTGGAGGACATTGAAGACAATATTGATATAATGTGATACAGTTTGGTATATTTCCTCTTCCAAGTTAATACACACATGAGAGCACTTATGCCTCAGGTGCCTGATTTGTGTGTCAGTGTCGGTGCGCACGCGTGTGTGTGTGTGTCAATCACGTTCATTTTTACCATGAGATTTTAATCCAATGGCCGGTTTTCTCTTTATCTACCAGTTGCTTAAAAATAGAATACGGCTCGGTCACTTTTTTGGGGTTCTTGCCAAGTTCTTGTTGACTAGTTGCGAGCTTTCGGCCAGTAACTATCCTTTTGCTACGGCCCATTTCTAATTAAAACGTTTGATCAAATTAAGATGGTAAATGCATACACGAATACTATTTGGGACTTATGGCGCGTGTTAAAGGCTATTTCGTACACAACACCCCCTTCCCCGTCGTTCCATACTAAATGGGTCAGCCCATCCGACGCATGAGAGGGAAGATGGTCCCTGGTTTCTAGAACCCCCCATAAGTTTCCTGAATAAGGATGTCAATGGATCGGGTTCGACCCGGGTTGAACAATATCAAAACCATATCCAAATCTATGAAGACATTATGTGCCCGTTCATGAAAAAATTCATGGGCGAAAAATAATGTCCATGTCCAAACCCGATGATATCCATCGGGTACTCTCAACACGTATACATATATCAAACATTGCACAAGTGCACAAGATTCACATAAGATCTCAAATTTTCACAAAACAACATAGCTCAAGTGCACAACATCAAATCATCTTTTAGATTCTAACAAGATGACATAAAAAAGTGCACATCACCAAATAATCTCTCAAATTCTCACATTACCAAATAATCTCTCAAATTCACAAGTGCGTATCATAGCAATAGCACAACATTTGTTTAGATAATAGGCTATTGCCCGACCTTTGATTGAGGCTCTCAGATTCAAGATTCAAGTATAGACCAATCACAGTTGCAACTACATTATAGAAGAGAGGTATCAGCACCTTGAAAAACATCCACAAAACATCAAGGGAGACGCAAGGTTCAGAAACTAGTCGGTTCACTGACCCAGCAAGAAACTTATTACATCGCACCTCATGTGAGACAAGGTGACATAACGCCCAGAGACTGAAGACCAGAGCACCACGCAGACCAGAGCATCACACAACATCAAGTAACCACAGGTACAACCATGCATCATCTTCCAGTCTTCACCTCAATGTTCTGGGAATAATCTTTCATTCTTCACCTCAATGTTCTAGGCATCATCTTCTAGGCTTCGGTTATGATGGAATCAGACTCGCCCTTGAAGTGAACATAACAAAAGAACAACTATTAAAATCATGGAAATAAACAGAACAAACATTGCAAGTTTGCAACATTTAAAAGTGGAATTTCATGAGTGGAATATGTTACCATATTTTCTTCTTCATCATCAAGAACACTTTGAAATTCCGCAAATAGAGTGGAGTTGCTATTCCCTAATGCCAATATTTAGATGTTGGGCTACCAGCTAAGTTAAAATTTCCAGGGCTAAACACAAGAGGGCCTTGTGCTCTATCATGAGAAGCTACTGATCCATACAAGCAAAAAAACACCGTCTTCAGTTTCAATTAAAGTTAGACAAGGTACATAATATCGAGACTGTACAGTTTCAGTCAAAAAGATAAACTGTACAGATTTGAAAATATTGTGATCTGTAAGTTGTAGTGAATGGTAACTAGCAACCTAATTTTTTTTCTATATTCTTTTAGCGAATAAGGTAGACCTGCAAAAAATACATGTCAGATTGAAATTTATTTATGTGGCAATACCTGATTACTAATTAACTTGCATATATACAAACCACGGATCATGCCATGTACCAAAAACGAACTGTGACTCAATTAGTAACCTGTGAAAATTAATACTGATATTCAAGAGTACTTTGCAGAAATTGGTACTGTAAACTGAAGTACAAGAGTATTTTGCACAAATTCACGAACAGCACAAGCTGCACACCCACATACAGGAACGCTGGACATACAAGAGAGGAATTGATGGAACACGGTTATTATATCCATCCTCTAGAGCTTGTGGAATAGAAGGAACGCTAAAGTTTTCAAGCAAGCAGTTGAGTCTTTGGGCTGCGTTCTTCGGCGGGCATCGCAAGACCTCTTTCTTTGGGCCCATCGATGTGGAAAGGAGGATCACAAACAAATTCTGATCGACTGGGAAATCATGTTGTCCCAGCTAGATGTAGCATAGTAGTTTTATTTTGATGTTTCCCTCTTCTCCTTTACCCCTCCTTCTGTATATATTCTATGTTAAACCTTAAAATTAATAAATGAGTTCAGGCTGGCTTTTGCCCGCCGTAATTCCCTCAAAAAAAAGATTATCCTAAGCGTCGGCTGTTTGGTGTGGCCGTAAGCTCCTCAGCACGGTCAGGCTCCTCGTCGTGGTCTGCGCGCGGCACAGCCGTGTCGTCATGCTCCTGGTCCTGCGCGCAGCAACGCTCTTGTACGTCGCGCCGCTCCGCATCGCAGCTCAGAGCTTTGGGCCAGCCCGCCACTATCGCCGGCCCGCCGTCGTTCCCGTGCGTGCGTGGAGAAGCGGAGATGGAGGGTCGAGGGGATAAGGAGGAGTTGGGGCGTTGGGCTGCCACTGTCCAACTGTGGCGTTGGCTTCTGAAGTGCTGTAAGATCTGGCGGAGCCGGCGACTGTACCGGGTTGCGAGAGGAGCAAGTCGAGGAGATGGAGTCACTGCTTAGAGCATCTCCAGCCCTTCCCCCGCCT
>NC_057800.1:110263913-110281436 GCF_018294505.1 Triticum aestivum
CGGGTCGCCCCGGTTCGGTGATGTCGCGTACGAAAATATGTGCAAACTCGGCGACTTTTGCCTGGGTACCTCTCGACCATCTTTCTCGTTGGCGGGAACAGGGGAGTGTCGCTATCTACGCCGGGGAGGGAGGAAACTGAGAGCTGTGGCTTCCACCGGTGGGGAGGTCGCCTTTTATAGCCATCACAGGACGGCGACGGTCTGCATGCCGGGCGACGCGTGGCTGGACGCGCGTCGCGGCGC
This sequence comes from Triticum aestivum, assembly GCF_018294505.1. NCBI lineage: Eukaryota > Viridiplantae > Streptophyta > Magnoliopsida > Poales > Poaceae > Triticum > Triticum aestivum. Next base: position 110,264,157 of record NC_057800.1, read on the forward strand.
GTTCACACGCGTTCACTGCGCCGCCTGTGAGGCATCAATGGAGGCTGACCGGCACGGCAGCGCGGCAACATTCGCATTGATTTCTGCGGGAACCGAGGCGATGAGGGCGACGAAGCGGCGTCTCGCTGACTCGGCGGGCCCATCCGCTTTCGCACCAAAACCGCTCGCCCCGGCGTCCCCGGGTGCCCCTAGCGCGCCGGGTTCGGTCTGGATCCGCCGGCGCCAATTTCGGCCCAAACCGGCGAAAAACGGGCTCCTGGGGCGCGACTGTACCAATTTTTGGCGTCGGCGCCGAAAAATCGTCTGAGGAGGAGGGCCTGTTGGGGGCGCGCCTAGAGATGCTCTTAATGCCGAGTCGTTTAACGAGGAGATACAGAAATGAGTCTATTAAAAAAACAGAATCCGAAGCGGCAGTAGAGTAAGTTACGGTTGGGAGGGATTGCAAAATTTATTTATCATTTTTTATAAAGAAAATAAATAAATTGAAAGTTGGGATAGTGTGGATCATTGAATTTTGCCTCACATGTCATACTATCGGGTCAGGTTCGGGTATATCCACGGATACATAACTATGTCCATGCCCTATCCATAAATAATCGGGTGGGGTTCGGGTGCTCCATGGACGTAAAAATGTACCCAAACTCTATCCATTCGGGTCAAGTATCTGCGGGTATTCATGTCTATCGATAAAATTGTCATCCTTATGCCTGGGCGCTTATTGCCGGTGTTTTCTTTTTCAGTTTTGCTTTTTCTGGACAGATTTTTGTTTGGTTTTTATACTTCTTTTGTTATCATTTTACTTTTTGCAAATGTGCCAACTTCTTTCTAATTCATAGTTTTTTTAATTCGTGAACCTTTTTCAGAACATGTGAACTTTTTTCCTAAATCCACGAACCTTTCAAATGCATGGATGTATGAAAATCCATGAATTTATTTCAAATTTACTTTTTTTCAAAATTCAGACTTTGAACAAGAAGTTGTATGACAACAAGGATAGGTAGTGATTAGGGGGGCGTTGAGAATTAATAAAGTTAATTAATCCAGGTTTAATCTCTGCTTGTAATAACTGTTGGCGGTGGCTTTTCACAACTGGAGCGACGGATCGCTAGCGCCTTATCCGAGCATGCACCTGTTCATTTGTGTCCTCTGGGACTTGTATAAATAGCTCTTTTTTTTAGATTAAGGCGACTTCTATTCAATAATAATCATGTCCTTTACAATAGTAGGGATAAAAAATGACAGCTACTCCCCGAAAATGCATAAGAGCTCTTGGGTGCTACGCCCCCCTATATTTAAAAATAATTTAGTAATTCAAAAAAAATCAAAAAATCCCGGAACTTTTTATGGAATCAAACATGACCAGGTATTTCACTCGTATAAAAATATTTAAATACGAAATGACTTATATTGTATCCGTGGTCAAAGATTTTCCAAAAAATGCTAGATACAAGTACTATTTATGCTATATTGTCGTCATAAATTTGGTCTTTTTGCCCTGAAGTCAACGAGAATTATTCCTTGACCAAACATTTTATATGAGTACAATACCTAGTCATATTTGGTTCAAAAATATATCCTAGATTTTTTTAGCTTTTTTTGAATTATTAAATTATTTTTAATATATGAGGTGGAGCACCCAAGTGCTCCAGCTACGCCCCGCCATTCCTCCAATTTAGACCTAGAACAAAAGTGAGCAAGCTCATGTGCGGCAACATTAGCTTCTCAATTACAATGAGAAACTGTCGCCATGCGAAAAGAACTTAACAATTCCCTGCATTCATCAGTAATCACCGCTCCCGAGGCTCTGTATTCGGCCGGGTAAAGAATGGCATTCATTATTTTCATGGAATCACTGTCCACCTTTAGGTCATGAATACCCAGATTTTGTGCTAGTCTCAAACCGAGCAACATAGCTTGTTGAAGCCTCCATACTCGGTGCATGTTGCTTATAACTCACTAAAGCTGCTATGAAGATCCCTCCAGCATCTCTGACGATTGCTCGCAAGGCCTCTGAACCTGAATCCTCATGAAAGAATGCATCTACGTTCAGTTTAACAGATCCCATAGTTTGTCTTGTCCAACCCTTTACATTTCTTCTCTGCTTCATTGTCTGGGCATTACAGTTTGCAACATTGCCTCGAATACATAGCCCTCTACGAACTGCAGTACCAACCTTTCCACACGAACCAACCCGTAGTTGAATGGTTAGAGGGACAGTGGTATCGCCAGCCCACCAGGGTTCAAGTCTTGATGCTCGCATTAATCCTGGATTTATTTCACGATTTCCGACGACGCACTTTCAGTGGGAGGAGACGTTCCCGTCGACGACGAGGCGCCTACGGTGACTTCGTAAATCTCAAGATGACATGCCGGCTCAGTCTCTCGGAGGTGCTCATAGAGGTAGGGTGTGCGTGTGTGCGTTCATAGGGATGAGTGTGTGCGCGTATGTATGAGCGCTTGCGTCTGTACTGATATTCAAAAAAAAAGTACCAACCTTTCCACCATTGACTAACTTCCTTCGTTCCCACCAAAGGAACCAACAGGTCACCATAACAATTTCCATGCTGCGTATAATCTGGTTGTTATCTTCATTCAGAAATTGCGCAAACATAAGATCTTCATAACGGATGGGAATGGAGTTACGCGAAGCTCCCTCCCTTGCGCCGCTGGCCACTCCGGCCATGGTGGACACCTTCCCGGCGGTTCCCACTCCGGGCTCGCCGGCCACTCTTCTGATAGCGGTCTCGCCCCTTTCCTCGTCTGTCTGCCCGCTCCCCCTCCCTCCGCTACCTCCTCTGCGCCCTGGGGTCACGCCGCGGATCTACTCCTACCGGGACGCGCTGGTTGCCGCGCGCGAGGTGGATCCCCCGGTCAAGGATTCTTGCTCTGGACCTCCTGCTCCCCGGCGCATGCGCATCCGCTCTGAGGTCTCTGCCCCCTCGAGTTATGGCCGCGGCAGGGTGCGCATTGATGATGGTGGGTGGAAAGAAGAAGAAGAGTTATGTCGGGGCGAGGCCTGGGCATCCTGTCGGCGACCTCCGCTTCAAGCAGCTCCTTCTTAAGCTGGCTTGGGGCAAATGTTTCCGGTGCCTCTCCCCCGACCACCGTGTAGCCAGTTGCCGCAACCCGGCTGTGTGTTTGCTCTGCGGTGAGATAGGCCACAAAGCGAGAAGGTGCTCCCTACCGTGCTCCCCATCTCCTGCTGCGCCGCCTCCACTACCCAAGCCACCGCTCCCCAAGCCTCGCCCAGCGGTGGTCGCTGCTCCCCCTCGATGGGACGTGGCTCGCTTTGTGCCTTCCTTCACTTTGATGGCTGCTCCTGGTGGCATGCGCCACGAGTCGGTCATGGCGGTAGCACCTCGCTCCGCCGCGGTGGCGGCTGACGAGCAGGTGCTACTCCGGCAGGCTGTCGTCGCGGTTATCGTCGGCTCCTATCCCTAGCTGATGCTAGTGGACATCAAGCGTGCCCTCGCGATCCGCTTCCAGGCCGCGGAGGACGGCATCTCTGTGGCCTGGAAGGACGAGTGACGATGCTCTTCCGGTTTGTCGACCCTACGGTGCGCGCTCGTGTCCTCGCGGTGCAAGGGCCCCTGGTGCTTGGGCCGGTCTCCTTCAACATCCTGCCTTAGACCAGATTCCGCTCGGCGACGGTCGCGTGGCTGCGCTACTGGGTTCGTGTCTGTTTGGAGGGAGTTTTGGAGAGTGACTGGCGCTGGGAGTCGGTCTCGTCTTTGTTCGCCGGTGAGGTCCTCTTCGACGAGATCGATCATGCCTGCCATAGTGAAGAAGAGACGGCATGCTTCAAGCTCTGGGTGTGGATGCAAGATGTCAGCCGGCTCGCGACGAAGGGCTCGCTGCTTCTGGAGGAGCCAAGAGGCCCGCCTTCGCCGGACAGGCACTTCCCGGAGCTTGGCATCTTTGCTGAGGCTCTGTCCCGCTCTGGCCCGGTGAAGCTGCTGGCGCATCCAGTCCTCATCCACCTGGACTGGGTGCACGACTTCTCCCCTTCGCTGGCAAGCAGTCCTGATAGCAACTCCAGCTCTTGCAGCGGGATGAGCGGCATCCCCTCTGACAGCTTCTCCCCCGAGATCATCAAGTGGCGGTACATCTGGAACCTGGACTTTGAAGACGGCACCTTCCCGCTGGCGAGGCCTCGTGGACCAGTGCACTCTCGTCTGCACTTCCCGGGCGGCGGCGGGGGCAGCGGTGGAAGCAGCGGGCACGGTGGGCGCGGCCAGCATGGCGCAAGTTTGCAAGGCGGAAGACGCACAAGATGGGACGCCCGGCCGGCGGTCACTGGCGGGGACAGGCGCCCCTCACCGGCGGCTGGCAATTTTTCCGGCGGACGAGCGCGAGTTGTGGACCCTTTTCTGCCTGCTGAGACGGCTGATGTGGGGCATCTCCCCGGTCAGCCTGGCCATCCTGGCACGCTGCGGCCTACCACGGACAAAGCTGAAGTGGCTTGCTTAGGAGCTGCAGCCGTTTGCTCAGGTCCTACAAATTTCCACTTTCATGAAAACTCGGCTGCTGCAGATCTGCAACGGGTGTCAGCTGGCGAAAAGGAGGGGATAGTTGGTGGCATGTGCCCTGGTCTGATGGATATGGATGTGGATGCCTATGGCTCTGAGCGGACCCCGCCGCTGGTTCCTGATGAGGAAACGCCTCAGCTACCATGCGTTAATGCGACCCCTGGGCCTCTTCTCTTGCCCTCTGGCCTCTCATAAGTGGGGCAATGCTCGGGCACCAAGGTGGATATGGAGCATCCTGCCTTGCCGATCCATGCTGCTGACGAAGCCGCGCTGGTAGTCTAGGTGCACATGGAGACGCCGCCTCCTATGGGCTCAATCCTGGGGCTCGACTGGCTCCCCTCGGCTAGGCCTATCATTGGGCCGGCCTCAGCCTCCCCGCCCCTGGCCTCGGTGCAGGTGGATAATGGGCCTTCGGCTGGGTCTGCAGCCCCGTCCAGCGAGAGCGAGTTGCAAGGAAAATCCATGCCTTCGATTCCGAATGGCGAAATCGAGGGTAGTCCATTTGCTGCCAGGCCCGGCCGGCTCGACATCCTGGGTTGCATCGGCTCGGGGGGATCGGTTCGAATAGATTAACTTCCCTGCAGGGGTGCACCACATATCCCAACACGTTCGACCCCCTTTGTCCGGACACACTTTTCTGGGTCATGCCCGGCCTCGGAAGATCAACACGTCGCATCCCTACCTAGGCACAACAGAGAGGTCAGCACGCCGATCTAAATCCTATGGCGCATGGGTTTGGGCCCATCGCCCTTTGCACAACTGCACGTTGCGAACGCGGCCGGTGAGCAGACCTAGCCTCCCTTATACAAGAGTAGGCATTCCAGTCCAACCCGGCGCGCGCCGCTCAGTCGCTGACGTCATGAAGGATTCAGCTGATACCACAACGTCGAGTGCCCATAACTGTCCCCGCGTAGATGGTTAGTGCGTATAGACCAGTGGCCAGACTCAGATCAAATACCAAGAGCTCGTTAAGCGTGTTAAGTATCCACAAACGCCGACCAGGGCCAGGCCCACCTCTCTCCTAGGTGGTTTCAACCTGCCCTGTTGCTCCGCCACAAAGTAATAGTCGGGGGCCGTCGGGAACCCAGGCCCACCACTACCTGGGTGGAACCACCTGCCCCTTGAGCCCCCATCTCCGAACAGTATCACAGGTAATGTAACAGTGTAAAGTATATAGCATATGCCCGTGATCACCTCCCGAAGTGATCACGGCCCAGTATTATAGCATGGCAGACGGACAAGAGTGTAGGGCCACTAATGATAATCTAGCATCCTATACTAAGCATTTAGGATTGTAGGTAAGGTATCAACAGTTGTAGCAACAATGACAGGCTATGCATCATAATAGGATTAATGGAAAGCAGTAACATGCTACACTACTCTAATGCAAGCAGTATAGAGAAGAATAGGCGATATCTGGTGATCAAGGGGGGGGGGCTTGCCTGATTGCTCTGGCAAGGAGGGGTCGTCAACACCGTAGTCGTACTGGGTAGCAGCGGCGTCGGTCTCGGTGTCTAGCGAGAGAAGAGGGGGAAGAAACAATAAATACAATGCAAACAAATGCATGACGATGCATGACATGACAAGGCATGATGCTAGGTGTGCCCAATCGCGATAGTAGGTGATACCGACAAAGGGGGAGAACATCCGGGAAAGTATCCCCGGTGTTTCCCGTTTTCGGTCAGATGAACCGGAGGGGGAAAGTTGCGAGTTTGATATGTTAGGGGTGTGTGGCGGATGAACGGGCTGTGTATCCGGATTCGTATCGTCGTTCTGAGCAACTTTCATGTAGAAAGTATTTTCATCTGAGCTACGGTTTATTTTATATGATTTTTAAAAGATTTAAATCATTTTAGGATTAATTTAAATATTTTAATTCAACATTATCCAGAACAGTGATTGTTGACGTCAGCATGACATCAGCAGATGGTTGACTGGGTCAAACTGACGTGTGGGTCCCGTCTGTCATAGACACATCACCCTAACTAACAGATTAGATAGGTTAATTATATATTTTAGGTTAATCACGCTTAATTAGTTTAACTAAATAGGATTAATTAAGTTAATTATTTAGTTAATTAATTAATATTTTTATTTCTTTATTTTAATTTTTTTAATTCTCTTTAAAAAAACCTTTCTGGACGTGGGTCCCCCGTGTCATAGGCCCCATGGGAGCCTTAACGGGCGTGCGGGTTATGGGCGCTGGCGTCCAGCCCGATTGGGCATCCACCCAGATCGATGGGGAGGCGCTGGCCACGGGCACGACGAGGCCGGCCGCCTGAGGCGACAGTTGCGAGGCCACGGGAAGGCAGGCTCGCCCGGGAGGTAGGGGATGGGGCGACGCGCGGGAGCAGGGGAACAGCGACGCAGCAGTTGGCGGCTGCGGTACTCAACGCGGAGCGGTGGTGGGCGGAGCCGAGCGGCAAGGGCGGTGGTAGGCGCGGGCGAAGCAGTGGCGACCAAAGGCGGCCGTGACCGAACAACCGCAGTTCGCAATAGGGAGCGGGGGGAAAGAGGCGCGGCCGGGCACTAGGCCAAGACGTGCGAGGGGCGCACAACGCACGCAACCATGCGCGGCGACCGCGGAGCGAGGGCGCTTCCGGGCGCGGACGGTGCCGTGACGTGCGTGGGAGGGAGGAGAGGCCGGGAGGAAGGCCTCACCGCGGGTTTGTAGGGAAACGGCAGCGGGGGTCGAGGAGGAAGACGTGCATTGATGGAGACGACGGTGGGGCAGCTCCGGTGAGGTGGCGATCCGGCGAGCGGCAGGGGTGACGGGCGGCGTGATCAATCCTGCGAGGGAGAGGCGCGGGAGGTCCGGCGACGGCAGCGGGCACCGGGGCGCCTGCGAGGTCCGGCGGTGGGGGGGCGCGGCATTGGCGTCGGTGGGGTTCGAGGGCATGGTTGCCTCGGGCGAGGGCCGATGGGGATCGATCCCGATCCAGAACTGGATCGGGGGTAGTGGGAGCGAGTGGGGAGGAGGTTAGGGTTTCGGGGGAGTTAGTAGGAGGGGGAAGTGGGCCGGCCTAGTGGGCGGCCGGTTGGGCCGGGAGGTGTTTGCCTTTTGATTTCTTTTCTTTTTTATTTGTTTTATCTTTTCTGTTTTATTTTAGTTTCCAATTTATTTTAGTTTTGTAAAACATATCATTAGTACCTAAATTAGTTTTACTAATTACACCACTGCCACAAAATTTTAAACCCAAATAAAATAATTTAATATTTTCTATTTAATAAAAGGCATTTATTTAATTGTTTTAGTTGTTGTTTTATTTATTTTTGTTCATTTAAATAATTTATAAAAAATGTGGTTCCACCACCACAATCATCTATGATTTATTTGCTATATTTCAAACACTTTAGTTTTAATATTTGAAAACTTTTATTGTTTGACTTTATTTTGAATTTGAATTCAAACCAGTTTCAAACTAATGCCAGATTAGCAACAGTAATTGAGGTGACGTGGCATCATTGGCAAAGGTTACTGTAGCTTGATTATCCGGGCGTCACAATTCTCCTTCACTACAAGAAATCTCGTCTCGAGATTTAAGAGGGGAGTAAGGGGGAAAGTTCTGGTTACAAAATTCGAACGATTCTTCTCGGTCTTGGTTGCTCTTCCCGAAGTAGTTGATCCCTTTTGGTGATGTCTTCATTTCTCTGCTCCAGGTCATCATGATGAAGTGGCCATCCTTCCTTCAGAGTCTTCATCATATTAACAAAAGATTAAGGGGGTATACCGAAAGAATGGACCTCTGTAGGGTAGACTATCTGGTAGACAACAACGAGGAAGGTAGCGGAAAGTAACTCTCAAATTGAAATCTAAGACAATATCGAGAGCAAAGTAAGAAGGTGCAAAATAGAAGTTCCAAGCGCATAGGCAATCGTTCGTTGCCTGAACAAAGTGTGAAAGGGGTCCAGAGCAACGAGAATAAGTATTGCGTCTGATACCGGAATGGATCACCAGGATGTTGGCTCATGAATTACATACGAAGCCAAACGCGAGAAATAACTTCAGCAACAGGGGTGTACAGGAGAGTCAGTTTTCGGTCCTGTGGAACTGTGGGTTATGGGCCCACCATGTGGGTTAAAAGTAGGAAGGGCGGTGACATCTTGCCCGATGATGTAAGCAAGGCATGTCAGAGGATAGTCTGTCGGTTATGTCAGCAACAACATCGGTACCAAGGGCGAGGGACGAAGAGAACCATTTTCCCTGTTCGTTGAACGAGGCGGACCAATAGGCAAAGTTCTCGTCCATCGGTGGTTACCGGAATGTCATCAACAATAGTAACAGGTTCTTACTAATAGAGTTGTACACCGAGGTGCTTACAAAAGCAGGAGAATATTACTGCTTAGATCATATAGATCACAAGAAAGATTAAACCAAACAATGGAAAGGAAAACATATGTATCAGATTAAACAGAACAATGAAAAGGAAATGTGTTTAAACACATATTTTAGGGGTATATCCTTCCCAAGGACAAGCAAAGCATGATTTCCTTGACAGGATATAATGTAGAAAACCCTTTTGGTAAGGGGGGGGGGGGGTTTCATGACATTACCCATACAGTGGTGTTTGGGTAATTGAGTAGGAAACATTTAGCATTGGGCTTCAAATGTTCTCTTTGAAAATCGGAGTACCACAGACATGCTTTGAGATAGCATTGACATGGTCTTCAATCAAAGGTCAGACTCTGGATACACGAAGGGATTCATCATTTAGCCAAGGAGAGGATGAGGAGGTGGTTGATGGACTCAGCAATAATTCAACGAGGTATCCAAAAAGATGGATTTCCACAGTTATGTGAAGAAGGAGATAACATTTGTCAGATCAAATGATATAATGATGTATGCTCGAGAAAAGCATACACAGTTAAATATCGGTGAAAGGTGCACCCGAAATATGCGCTGGGTCGCACGATCAATGTTAGAATGGTGACTAAATGAACAAAAGAAGTAGAATGAAACTATCGACCATTCACTTCCAAGCAATAGAGTTGCTAGAAGTTTTGGATTTACACCTGAAAGTTCGATAGCCAGTATTCCGATTAGTAACCACACGGGGACCAAGAAATGAACGGAGATGGCGTGAAGTACTACTATAACAAGAATTCTTAAGAGGTGGAGCATTTCTCACAACGTCCTTCATATGAAAGATGATAATAATTTAAGGTGGAACATAACATAGGTCGGATAGCAAGGAGCTCCATAACAAGATCAAGTTTGTGTCGGAGGGAAGGCAATGATGTCGACGATGATAATACAAGTCATCGAGGGGCAAGGATGGTATTTATCATCAAGAATTCAATTGATATCCTGGAAGACCTCAGAATGTTGATGATGATCACGACACATTTGTCGAGAGGTTTCAAGAAGATGTAACCGATCGACGATGACATCAAGTCAACGGAATGATGAAGCGAAGAGTTATTGAAACCATAGGTACGACACGAACTCGAAATCAAGCTTGTCGTTCAAGGACAATTGATATGACGAGGCAGATCGACGTAAGATTAGCTCACCGTCGAAAATTTTTGCTCCGTGAGGAAGGACCAGGTAGCACAGTTAAAAACGGCATGACAAGGATATAGCTAAGCAGGCTAGGAATGACGTGATCGAGTCCAAACTCGTAAGTAATGAAGGTTACCAAGCGTTGATTAATCACGGTGCGGACTTGAGTCAGTTATCGGTGTCTTTGAGTGTTTAATAACTCAAAGACCGTGAAAAATTGGAATCAGTGAGAATGTAGCACTTGATGAAGAACTCATAAGAAGTTATGTAGTTCCATGATAATCTCGAGATACCAGGGGGGTAATACTCGACGATAGATCAAAGTAGAGGTTGGACTAGGGTAATGCTCTGCAGAAGACAAGTGCTCAAACTTGCACGAGAAATGGAATCAAGAAGAAGCATGGTCGGAACCACATCCACAGATACAAGATGAACTTATAACAAGGGGATAATTATTTTAAGAGAAGCTTCCATGATAAGGTATACATCGGGTCCATGGGCATGAACACAAGGTTCAAGGTCGACTCCCACTTGTTCAACACATAACCTTTCATTCACCTCTCGTATTTAGAAAATGACATTAGTTGTTGAAAGTTTTACCTGGTACAATACCAGATAAGTATGACCCGTGAAATCTTTCGGGTTCACACAGATTAGGGAAGGCATAGGTTCAACCCATCGGGGCATCGTACAAACATATACCACAACCTCAGGAGTAAATAATACAAGCTCGAAAGTGCAGCATGGTTGACAAAAGCAGGGGATACAATTTACCAAAGGCATTATGTATCCGAGGAAAAGCTCACAAGGTTATCGAATAAGAAGGACGGTGTCGAATAAAATCCAACAAAGGGTCTGACGGTCCATACCGGAGCTGATGTGAGCATCAGCACACAACTAGTTGAAGAAAGAATGCAAGGGCATCAGATTATAGAACATCTGAATGATTCAATGCTTAGATATCAGAGGAATTATGATTTCCAAATTGAAGGATCAACAGCAGACGATAAGTTCAATAGACCTAAGGGTATAATTGACGGCAAATAGATTGGTCAAGAATAAGCTCATGTTCAAAATGACGTCTGAGCCGGATATATAATTTAAAAGGATCAACTGACGATTGTGTGCATTTGCACTCATGTTGAATCAATAGGATCAAAATGACGGTGTCTAAGGATACTAACGAATATTGCCAGACATATGGAAAGCATCCATAATGCAAGCAGACAAGTATTGCAGAGCAATAAGCTACTAAGGAATTTTGGAGGATCGAATAGTATTTCAAAGACCTTTATGAAATACATGAATCAACTGGGATGGGCGGATACTCGCCAAGTGCGAGAAATTATTCGTAGGGTTATTCAGGTGGCAAAGAACTACAAGGCAGTAGGCACAAAGTATTCTCCGAACCATAAAGAGAATTTCGGGGTATCTTGTAATAACAAGATCAACTGGGAATAAAAGTAGGAATGACATGTGTATGTATTTATCCATAGGGATATTTCGGTGGTAGGGAATTGCAAAAGCAACGGGCACGAGGTCTCAAAAGAGTATCGGAGAGTAACTTCGAAATCTTCTGGTGCAGCCGGCGATCATCTGGACTGAAGGGGCTCTCCGGGAGAAAGTGTTTTCGAGAACCTAAAGTTAGATTTTTAGAAAATCATTTAACCCGAATAGAAGAGAGATTCGAATCCCAGAGTATAGACGAGGAATAAAAGATCCTAATACCACCCAATGGCGACGTGGGCCCATAAGGCACACAGCCATGTTAGTAAAGATTTAGCAATGTCTAGACTCGACTTCGGCCAAGGAGTTTGGAAAGGGGATTCCTACAGGCAGTCGGCTCTGATACCAACTTGTGACGCCCCCGATTCAATCGTACACTAATCATACACGCAAACATGTACGATCAAGATTAGGGACTCACGGGAAGCTACCACAACACAACTCTACAAATAAAAATAAGTCATACAAGCATCATATTACAAGCAAGGGGCCTCGAGGGCTCGAATACAAGAGCTCGATCATAAACGAGTCAGCGGAAGCAACAAAATCTGAGTACAGACATAAGTTAAACAAGTTTGCCTTAAGAAGGCTAGCACAAACTGGGATACAGATCAAAAGAGGCGCATGCCTCCTGCCTGGGATCCTCCTAAACTACTCCTGGTCGTCGCCAGCGGGCTGCACTTAGTAGTAGGCACCTCCCGGGTAGTAGTAGTCGTCATCGACAGTGGCGTCTGGCTCCTGGGCTCCAACGTCTGGTCGCAGCAATCGGGTATAGGAAGGGGAAAAGAGGGAGCAAAGCAACCGTGAGTACTCATCCAAAATACTCGTAAGCAAGGAGCTACACTACATATGTATGCATTGGTATGAAATGGAATAAGGGTATCATATGTGGACTGAACTGCAGAATGCCGGAATAAGAGGGGGATAGAAAGTCCTTTCAAAGACTACGCTTCTGGTAACCTCCATCTTGCAGCAGGAGAAGAGAGTAGATGGCAAGTTCACCAAGTATCATCGCATAGCATAAATTTTAACCGATGATCCTCCCCTCGTCGCCCTGTGAGAGAGCGATCACCGGTTGTGTCTGGCACTTGGAAGGGTGTGTTTTATTAAGTATCTGGTTCTAGTTGTCATAAGGTCAAGGTACAACTCCAAGTCGTCCTGTTACCGAAGATCACGGCTATTCGAATAGATTAACTTTCCTGCAGGGCTGCACCACATATCCCAACACGCCCGATCCCCTTTGTCCGGACACACTTTTCTGGGTCATGTCCGGCCTCGGAAGATCAACACGTCGTAGCCCTACCTAGGCACAACAGAGAGGTCAGCACACCGGTCTAAATCCTATGGCGCAGGGGTCTGGGCCCATCGCCCTTTGCACACCTGCACGTTGCGAACGCGGCCGGTGAGCAGACCTAGCCTCCTTTATACAAGAGTAGGCGTTCCAGTCCAACCCGGCGCGCGCCGCTCAGTCGATGACGTCACGAAGGCTTCGGCTGATACCACGACGTCGAGTGCCCATAATTGTCCCCACGTAGATGGTTAGTGCGTATAGGCCAGTGGCCAGACTCAGATCAAATACCAAGATCTCGTTAAGCGTGTTAAGTATCCGCGAACGCCGACCAGGGCCAGGCCCACCTCTCTCCTAGGTGGTCTCAACCTACCATGTCGCTCCGCCACAAAGTAACAGTCAGGGGCCGTCGGGAACCCAGGCCCACCACTACCTGGGTGGAACCACCTGCCCCTTCAGCCCCCATCTCCGAACAATATCACAGGTAATGTAACAGTGTAAAGTATATAGTATATGCCCGTGATCACCTCCCGAAGTGATCACGGCCCAGTATTATAGCATGGCAGACGGACAAGAGTGTAGGGCCACTGATGATAATCTAGCATCCTATACTAAGCATTTAGGATTGCAGGTAAGTTATCAACAGTTGTAGCAACAATGACAGGAAATGCATCAAAATAGGATTAACGGAAAGCAATAACATGCTACACTACTCTAATGCAAGCAGTATAGAGAAGAATAGGCGATATCTGGTGATCAGGGGGGCTTGCCTGATTGCTCTGGCAAGAAGGAGGGGTCGTCAACACCATAGTCGTACTGGGTAGCAGCGGCGTCGGTCTCGGTGTCTAGCGAGAGAAGAGGGAGAAGAAACAATAAATACAATGCAAACAAATGCATGACGATGCATGACATGACAAGGCGTGATGCTAGGTGTGCCCAATCGCGGTAGTAGGTGATACCGGCGAAGGGGGAGAACATCCGGGAAAGTATCCCCGGTGTTTCGCGTTTTTGGTCAGATGAACCAGGGTGGAAGTTGCGAGTTTGATATGTTAGGGGTGTGTGGCGGACGGACGGGCTATGTATTCGGATTCGTCTCGCTGTTCTGAGCAACTTTCATGTAGAAATTATTTTCATCTGAGCTACGATTTATTTTATATGATTTTTAAAAGATTTAAATCATTTTAGGATTAATTTAAATATTTTAATTCAACATTATCCAGAACAGTGATTGCTGACGTCAGCATGACTTTAGCAGGGGGTTGACTGGGTCAAACTGACGTGTGGGTCCCGTCTGTCATAAACACATCACCCTAACTAACGGATTAGATAGGTTAATTATATATTTTAGGTTAATCACGCTTAATTAGTTTTACTAAATAGGATTAATTAAGTTAATTATTTAGTTAATTAATTAAAAAAATTATTTGTTTTATTATTATTATTTTTTTAATTCTCTTTTAAAAAAACCTTTCTAGACGTGGGTCCCCCGTGTCATAGGCCCCATGGGAGCCTTAAAGGGCGTGCGGATTATGGGCGCTGGCGTCCAGCCCGATTGGGCATCCACCCAGATTGATGGGGAGGCGCCGGCCACGGGCACGGCGAGGCCGGCCGCCTGAGGCGACAGTTGCGAGGCCACGGGGAGGCGGGCTCGCCGGGAGGTAGGGGATGGGGCGACGCGCGGGAGCAGGGGAACGGTGACACAACAGTTGGCGGCTGCGGGTATGGACGGCGGCTGCGGTGCTCAACGCGGAGCGATGGTGGGCGGAGCCGAGCGGCAGGGCGGTGGTAGGCGCGGGCCAAGCGGTGGCGACCAAAGGCGGCCGTGACTGGAACGAGCTGCCGGCGGCAGCGGCGCAACACAGCAACAACAACCGCAGTTCACAATAGGGAGCGGGGGGAAAGAGGAGCGGTCGAGCACTAGGCCAGGACGTGCGAGGGGTGCACAACACACGCAACCGTGCGCGGCAACCGCGGTGCGAGGGCGCGTCCGGGCGCGGACGGTGCCGTGACGTGCGTGGGAGGAAGGAGGAGAGGCCGGGAGGAAGGCCTCACCGCGGGTTTGTAGGGAAACGGCAGCGGGGGTCGAGGAGGAAGACGAGGATGACGTGCGTTGATGGAGACGACGGTGGGGCAGCTCTGGCGAGGTGGCGATCCGGCGAGCGGCAGGGGTGACGGGCGGCGTGGTCAATCCTGCGAGGGAGAGGCGTGGGAGGTCCGGCGACGGCAGCGGGCACCGGGGCGCGTGTGAGGTTCGGCGGTGGGGGGGCGCTGCATCGGCGTCAGTGGGGTTCGAGGGCGCGGTTGCCTCGGGCGAGGGCCGATGGGGATCGATCCCGATCCAGAACTGGATCGGGGGTAGTGGGAGCGAGTGGGGAGGAGGTTAGTGTTTCAGGGGAGTTAGTAGGAGGGGGAAGTGGGCCGGCCTAGTGGGCGGCCGGTTGGGCCGTGGCCCGGTTGGGCCGGGAGGGGTTTACCTTTTGATTTCTTTTCTCTTTTATTTATTTTATCTTTTCTGTTTTATTTTAGTTTCCAATTTATTTTAGTTTTGTAAAACATATCATTAGTACCTAAATTAGTTTTACTAATTACACCACTGCCACAGAATTTTAAACCCAAATAAAATAATTTAATATTTTCTATTTAATAAAAGGCATTTATTTAATTGTTTAAGCTGTTGTTTTATTTATTTTTGTTCATTTAAATAATTTATAAAAAATGTGGTTCCACCACCACAATCATCTATGATTTATTTGCTATATTTCGAACACTTTAGTTTTAATATTTGAAACTTTTATTGTTTGACTTTATTTTGAATTTGAATTCGAACCAGTTTCAAACTAATGCCAGATTAGCAACAGTAATTGAGGTGGCGTGGCATCATTAGCAGAGGTTACTGTAGCTTGATTATCCGGGCGTCACATTCACGAAGATCAAATATAAGGATGCCAACACCAAATTTTTTCATCTTCAGGCCAATGGGATAAGGAGGAGAAATTTCATCTCGTCTCTCACTAATAACTTGGGAGAGGCTGTAACAGAGCACTCTTCTAAGGAGAATCTGCTCTTTGATTATTTAGATGGGCTACTAGGCTCCTCTCCCCCCCCCCCGATCCATCACTTTCAACTGGAGTGCTTTGGGTCTGCCCTCCAGGGATCTCTCTCATCTGGATGCGCCGGCCTCGATGGAAGAATTAAGATCAGCAGTAAGTGAGCTACACAGCGAGAAAGCGCCTGGCCCGGATGGTTTTATTGGTGGCTTCTATTTGGCTTGCTGGGACACAGTGAAACACGATTTGCTGACAGCTATTAACCAAATGTTACTGCTCAGAGGCGATTGCTGGCCCTTGCTAAACAGTGCTCACATTGCCCTAATCCCAAAGTCCAATGCTGCTGCCTCTCCCAAGGACTTCCGGCCTATCAGCTTGATGCACAGTTTTGCCAAGATTTTGGGAAAGCTTCTCGCCTCCCGTTTAGCTGTGGACCTTCCACATCTGATCTCTGCCTCACAGAGTGCTTTCATTAAGAGAAGATCGATCCATGATAACTTCCTGTTTGTCCGGAACTCAATAAAGAATGCCAACATGACAAAGAAGCCACTTTTGTTCCTGAAGCTCGATTTTGCAAAAGCTTTCGACTCTGTTCACTGGAACTACCTCTTTGAGGTTCTGAGGGCTTTTGGATTCACCTCCAGGTGGTGTGACCTCATGGCCATTATTTTGGGTTCCTCTTCCTCCAGGATCTTGCTCAATGGTCTGCCAGGAAAAAAGATAGTTCATAAAAAAGGATTGCGCCAGGGTGACCCGCTTGCACCCATGCTTTTTATTCTCGCCCTTGAGCCGCTTCAGAGGCTGTTTGCGTTGGCCACAGATCAAGACCTCCTCTCTAATGTGTTCCATCAGGCTGCTAGGATGAGGACCAGCCTCTATGCTGATGATGTCGCCCTCTTCCTCAACCCTGTCGCGAGCGAGATGCAAGTTGTGGTGGGTCTCCTAAAGCTTTTTGGGCAGGTCACTGGATTAAGGGTGAACTTGGACAAATGTGTTGCCTTTCCGATCAGGTGTGACAACCTTCCTATCCAGGAAATCTTGGCCCCTTTTGGTGGGACTCTTGGCTCCTTCCCGTGCAAATACCTAGGACTGCCTCTTACCTTTAAAGGCCTGAGAAGAATTGATTGGCAACCGCTATTGGATAGATTTGGCTCCAGACTAAAACCGTGGAAAGGCAAGCTCATGTCTAGGATGGGGAGACTAGAGTTGGTCAACGCCGTCCTAACCGCCCTCACTACATATCTTCTCACCATTCCCCCCCCCCTCCCAAATGGTTGCTCAAGAAGATAGACAGGATCCGCAGGAGCTTTCTGTGGTGCGGGGAGGAGGAGGCCTCTGGGAGCAAGTGCCTTGTCAACTGGGCAAAAGTCTGCTCCCCTAATGCTTACGGTGGTTTGGGGATCAAAG
>NC_057800.1:110281743-110283709 GCF_018294505.1 Triticum aestivum
AGGCCTGAGAAGAATTGATTGGCAACCGCTATTGGATAGATTTGGCTCCAGACTAAAACCGTGGAAAGGCAAGCTCATGTCTAGGATGGGGAGACTAGAGTTGGTCAACGCCGTCCTAACCGCCCTCACTACATATCTTCTCACCATTCCCCCCCCCCTCCCAAATGGTTGCTCAAGAAGATAGACAGGATCCGCAGGAGCTTTCTGTGGTGCGGGGAGGAGGAGGCCTCTGGGAGCAAGTGCCTTGTCAACTGGGCAAAAGTCTGCTCCCCTAATGCTTACGGTGGTTTGGGGATCAAAGATCTGGATAAGCACAGCAGAGCCATGCGGTTGCGATGGTTGTGGCACGAATGGGATGTGGATCCTCGTCCCTAGAAGGGGCTGCAAGTACCATGTGATGCGACCGATCGAAGCCTTTTTGCTGCCTGCACCAAGCTGGCCCTGGGCAATGGTGGAAAAATTTCGTTCTGGGAGGATAAATGGCTGCTGGACTGCTCGCTCAAGATGTTTGCTCCGGGGTTGTTCAAGCTATCCTACCAAAAAAAGATTTGCGTGAGGGAGGGTCTACAAAACAATAGCTGGATGAGGGGGCTCCAGAGAATTTCAACGGAATTGCAACTTGATCTTCTCATCTCCATCTGGGAAAGAATGCAATCTATCACACTCACACAGCTCGAGGATAAGATAACCTGGACCTTAACTGCCAACTCTATCTACTCATCCAGCTCTGCTTATGAAGCTCAATACCATGGCCGGATTTTGAACCCTCAACTGCACAAGGTCTGGGATGCTAAAGCGGAGGGCAAGATAAAATTCTTCATTTGGCTAATTTTGCAAAACAGAGTATGGACAGCTGACCGCCTTGCTATGCGAGGCTGGCCTCATGATGACCTCTGTTGCCTTTGTGATCAAGAGATGGAATCCATTAATCACGTACTGCTAAAGTGCCCTTTCGCCAAGGAAGTGTGGTCTGCCTTCTCCTCCTCGCATCCTTCGACCACAACAACTGCCTTGGGCTCTACCTCTATCTCTGGATGGTGGAGGAAGATTTCTAGGTACAGCAAGAAAAAGGAAGAGTCTGCAAACATCACAATGGCTATATACACGGTTTGGCATCTCTGGAAGGAGAGGAACAACATGATTTTTGAGGGAAAGAACGCTACTGTGAGCACTGTGGTCTCTCTTATCCATGACGACCTGCTTTTTGTAGGTCCTATCTTCTGCAAGTAGTCCCATGTAAGGTCTTCCCTGGTTCTTCTCTCTTACATCTGTAACTGGGCTTCCAGTGATTGTACAGTTTTTCCCCCCGACTTTAATGAAAAAAGGCAGAGCTCCTGCCGTTGGCCCGTCAAAAAAAGATCTTGAAGGATCTCTGAACCTGATCTATCTCATCTTGCTGTTGTAATCACATTGCTTCCCATTCCCAGACAGGACCAAACCTCCCTTGCTCTTGGGCATGTGAACATCATATGCCTCAAATCTTTTGGTTCCACTTTATACCCCGGACAGACAATGGGTGATTTCATATGGCAACCACTCAAAGTACAGTAACATGGTATGATCCCATGCAGGGCTCTCCAGCTGAAGACTTGCACTTTTGGAGGAACACAACTAACCCACACCTTCTTCCAAACCGGGTGTGGCTCAACACCCTCCACAACATGGTCCAGCCAGGTTCTAGTGCGGTATGTAGCACGCCATTCAACATGATAAGAGGATTTAGAGCATGTCTAGTAGAACCCTCAAACCCTCAAACCCTCACTAGCGTTTTAAGGGTCCAAAAATGGTCTTTTGTGCATTTTTACGGGTTGAAAAATAGGGGCAAAGATTAGAACCCTCAAACCCAACCCTTATAACGGAATATTCCCCATGAACGACGTTGTCGTTGCGGGCATACCATCGAGCACCTCGTGCATGACTGGCGGAGGGCGGCGCGGGGGTGGAGGGCGGAGGGCGGGGCGGGCAT
>NC_057800.1:110284160-110333571 GCF_018294505.1 Triticum aestivum
GCGACTAGCAGCGGCGGACGCGGACGTGGGCGTGGGAGTTGGGAGGATTTTTCCCTCCCACGCGAGGATAACCGCCAAATGAGAGTTGGGGTAGATTTTGCTCCCCAATCCTTACTTTTTAAAATTGGGAAAGGATTTGAGAGTTGGACCCTTAAAAAAATTTAAGGATTTAAGGGTTAAGGGGTTTTAGTCTACGCGATTTTTTCTCGCAAACTATGAAAATGCAGTTATTTATAAAAGTTTGAGGGTTTGAGAGCTCTGCTAGAGATGCTCTTAATTGTATAGCATTCTGAATTTGTAAACTGCCAGGCAATAAAATCTGGTTGTTCGTAAGACGGAAGAGGAACTTGCAGAATCTTCTCAACGTCCACAGGCCAAAAATCTATATCTATTATTAAAGGGAGATGATATTTTTGATTTTGTCCCGATTCATTTGATCCCGCTTCAATTAATTTCACGTACGTTATTTAGTTTCGTAACTTGCCATCCGTTTTGGCCCATCGAAAGAAGCCCATCTGGTGGCGCACTGTGGCACAGGTCCGGAGAAAAATAAAATTACCGATGGGAGGGGTCGATCTCATAACCTACCAACCGGCCACGTACAGTTTATCCAATTGAGCCAGCTAGAGATATGAGTGGTTTTTTTCTCACATTGCAACGCACGGGTCTTTTTGCTAGTTTATCCCTAAGTAACTCCTCATCCCAGTCTCCCGTTATTGGGTTAATGATTTCTTTCACCAAGGTCAGCAAACATTGTCCTCTTGATATCATTATTTTCCTGTCATGACTCGAAGGAATCCACTGGTCCAACCGAATATTAATTGATTCACCATTCCCTGGTCTCCAAATAGACCCCCTCTTGAAAGTTTTCAATCTTGACATAATACTCTGTCAGGTAAAAGATGCCCCTTTCCTCAAGGTTGTGTTTAACAAATCCTCATTGGTATAGTACTTCGCTTTTAGAGTAACTCTAATAGGACGACCCAAATGAACGACGCATTTGTTCGCTTTTTGTCCGTTTGGATCGACCGCCCGCCCGGCGTTCACCCAGTTTTGCATTTGGGTCGACAATGCGCCCAACGCGCCGACCCATTTCATGTCCGCATTCAACTTTTGAATTAAAAAAGACCCGCGGCCGATCATGCCAGCGGCCATGTCTCATGTCGGCACCATGCCAGCACCGGCATACAATGTCGGCTTCAGAAAATACCACAGTTCCTGCTGGCGCACTCGCTCGCCAGCCGGCCGGCACACATGCCAGCACGCAAAAAATGGTGGGACTTGGATTTCGACCACGCCACCACGGCTCCCATGGTCATGCCCGCACACCTGCCGACATACAAAAAGATGGCCCTCGACGCCATAGATCAGTCGTCCTGGAACTTGAGCATGTCGGTCTGCATCTTCTCGAACCACGGCCTTTTCCTTGGCGACAAGGCGTTGAGATCCACCTTCATGATCTCCACCCCGGCCATCATGCTTGCAAGAGCCACTTCTTTCGCCTTTGTCTTGGCGTTGGCGGCCTCGATCTCTAGCATCTTCGCTTGCTTCTCGGCCTCGAGCTCGAACATCTTGGCTTGCTTCTCGGCGTCAAGGTCAAGCCTCTTTCTTTGGATCTCCATGAAAACGCTTACTCTTGGCCGACTCCCTTACCCGCTGTTTGGGCGTCAGCGCCTTCTTCGGCTTGGTCGCCGCGGCGGTCTTGCGCGGGGCACGAGGGTTGCCTTTCCCGGAGGGGGCGACGGCGCCGGACGAGGCGAGGGAGGCGAGGCCGGCGGCGGCGTCGAGGTCGAGGTCGATGGCGTCCTCTATCGCTGGTTTGGGGGCGGGGGCGCACGCTGGCGGGAGCGTTTTTAAGAAAATGGGGGGAAATGGTTGTGGCTGGCACCGACAGGCGGGCCCGGGAAGAGGAGTAGGCGCGCGCGCGTCCGTCTCGTGTCCGCGCTGACGCAAATCCGGCTCAAAAATGGGCCTGGAATGGGTCGCCCGCGGACGAAAAACGGACGCGCGCCCGTTTGGGTCGGCGCGTTGGGCCGCTACTTTTGTCCGCGCCGACCCAAACGGACGTGGGCGGACGAAATGGGTCGCCCCATTGGAGTTGCTCTTAATACCTGGGCACAAAGAGAATCCGGGTCACTCAATAACCTCCAACACTGTTTAGCTAGCAAAGCTTGATTAAATTAGTGTAGATCTCTGAAACCCATCCCACCTTTTTTTGGGATACACATTTTTCATCAAGCCTTCCAGTGTAGTTTCTTCTTTTCTTGAGTGTCTCCCCACCAGAATCTAGCAACTGCGTTACAAATTTCCTTGCAAATATAAATGACACAGTCAGGGGCGGGCCCATGTTGGCCCAGCAGGTAGCCCATGACACCGGGTAAAAACCTATCTTACCTTATACATATAGAGCCCACAAAGGCCTGGACACCCCTAAATTTCCTAATGGGACACCCCGTACAGACAAAAGGGCCATAACTAGCCAACTAGGCCCAACTGTCCCTGGTGAAGGCCCATGCCCAGGCAGTACATCTATACCTACGTCAGTACGTGGCTTCGCGTGTCGCCTTGCCTGTTCTTCTACTCGCCGCTCGGCTGCTGCGCGTTTCGCGGCCTCTCGACTCGTCGTCCTCGACCCCTCGCCTGTTCATCTACTTCGCCAGATGCCCCCAATTCGCTCAATCGGTGAAGGTATGTTGCATTAGACCCCAATTCGCAGCGTGTGTCTGCCTCTATTTCAATTCCCAAATTATGCTCTAATTCTTACTTTATTTGTCTAACCCTAGGATATTAGGGCTGCTGGATAAGACTACACATTTTGACTGTATTAGCTATTAGACTATCTGGCTATTGTATTGATCAGTGGCGAACAATACTGCAATATTCTAGGAGATTAGGACGGCTGGAAGCTCCTGCAAGGCAGTAACATGTCATGTAAGTTTTATTTTACAACTGGGCAATTGCAATTCATGTTATGTATGTGTACACATGATTCTTAATTTTTTTTCCTTTTGTGAAAAAATCAAGTACCTAAATAATTACAAATTGCAGGAGAAGCTCAGTTTATGGAAAGGTTTCCAAAAAGGAGGAGAACCATAGTGCAAGATGAAGGCCCATCACATGAACATAATCAGAATGATGCCTCGATCCCGCGACTGTTGGTCGAACAAAATGATGTCTCATCACTACATGAACAGGTTGATGTCCCGGCCCCGCCTTGGTGACAATGCCTTGAAGTACATCCTTATTTGTTATGTGGAGAAAAGCAAAATAAGGTAGGATACAAATGATGCTGTAATTGTTCGCTTTGAGGCCATGAAAGAATGCAGGAAACCATTTTAGAAAGGTAATGGTTTTAACTTACTTATTACACAACTGTAATTAATATATGCTAAGTGATTTTTTTATTGGCAATCATGATCTAGTGTTGCTTTTTCTCGTCAGCGGTTATAATTTATTCATAATTTGAAAACTTTGGTTCTCATTTGCTGTTCAGTTTCTAGCAATCAACTGATAATTCAAGCGAACTCTTTATTTTGGACCTTTTGCAATCATATTCATCGTCATATGGTATTTTAGGTATATTGTATTGTTATAAGTGTGTTGCTTTTATCTACATTATGACTTGATATACACATATATGTAATAGACATAGAACCCCGAGTCATTTTTGTCCTGGGTCCGCCCCTGGACACAGTTGATTCATTTCCTCTCCCTGTACTTTTACTTTAACAGAACACGCGCTGTCCCGCAATAACCACCGTGAGAGAGGAAGACAGAGAGAGAAACCAATGGCAGGATTCACATACAGCCTTTTTTTTTACATGACATGCCCTGAGACTTCCATGATTAGAAAACAATGGCACGACCACGCAAAAATAAATAGCAATGGCACGATTCACGTACAGCCTTCTTTTTAGACAACGTTTCACGTACAGCCAAACCCCCAAGAAAAAAAATGTGGGCCCGGGACAGTGTAGTGTGGGCTGGGACTGAATCACGCTCAAGTTCAGGGACAACCCCACTGCGTATACGTTCCTCGAAAAGAAGAAAAAAAAAGCACCCCACTGCGTATACGTCGATCGTTCCTGAATCCTACTCGTCGATCGTAGACCGTCTCCTACTCCCGTTTCACTTTACTCTCCACATATGCAAGTATGCAACCCAAACGCCCTCCTCATCAAACAACCAAATAACCACAGGAGCCAGCTTCACTTTTCACCGTCGAACTAGATTCTCCTGTAACACTGAAAACCCAAGGCAGCGATCGATCAGCCGTCTGGGAACACGCCGTAGTGCCGTGTTTTCGTAGCATGGAGAGTACTTCTTCCAAGGAACCACGTCAGCCCGAGCTCGAGGAGTCCAGCAGTGCCACCTTGGACGGGATGCTAAAACCGGTGGAGGCGCCGTCGGACGGTGAAGGATTCGCCATATGTTTGGGTCAAGACGGAGCAACGACTGTATGGAAGGAGACGGTGTGTGGGCA
The DNA here is from genome assembly GCF_018294505.1 of Triticum aestivum. Classification (NCBI taxonomy): domain Eukaryota; kingdom Viridiplantae; phylum Streptophyta; class Magnoliopsida; order Poales; family Poaceae; genus Triticum; species Triticum aestivum. The sequence continues at coordinate 110,288,644 of NC_057800.1, forward strand.
CATCTTCCATGGACGATGTGTGCAGAGGTGGCTCCAGGCGAAGGGAAGTTGCCCCATATGTCGGCGACAGCTTCAACAACCACGTGCTCCTGCAAAACAAGATGTTCGATATCGTAGCCCCTTCATCTTTATGGCGATGGAAATGGAAGACAACTCTCCTCTTTCAAATAGTACTAACTATTTTAGACAATACAGGGAGGAGACATTTGTTGGGTGATGAGATTTTGCCCCGCCTCCCCCTCCATTTTTCATTGACCAGAGTGCGATTTGTGTACTTACTATGGATGTACATGCGAGAACATCAGTAAGAGTTTTATATATTTGTTCATATGAATATTCTCTCTATCAAAGAAATATAAACATATATAATTTGCGTATTCATTCATTAAAGCCGAGCAAGTGTCTTTTTTCTTTAAAAAATGCACAGGACATTGTACGAGGAACTCTGTAATTATATTTGTCAAAACAAACGGTTGCAATTCAAACTATGACACATGATGTCGCGTGCACTGGAATGGTTTGTCTTTTCTAGTTTTCTCTCAAAACAGGCTTTCGCCCCTTTTTTTGAATCAAAGGGCTTTTCCTCGCCCCAATTTTTTACTGAAAAACCTAAGGCCACGACATCCAACCCACAAAAACAGTTAAACAGCTCTCGACCACAAGCGGATAGTAGTTGCAGCAGAATTATTACAGATAAGCACTTCTAATAGCGTTCCAACCCGATCGATACAAGTGAACAACATCAATGCCAAGCTATCCTAAGGAGCTCCCCATGTCAGACGATCAAGGCAGAAAACATTCCAGGAACCACATAGCTTGAGTACCGACGCACAACACCTTTCAGGAACAAACCAGAGAAACTACTAAAGCCAGAATGCACTTCAAGCTTCACCACTTTCGCCCTTGGAAGACAATGACATTTCGCAAAAGTCATAAAGCCCCACAAGGTATCAGTAGAGAATATATTAATTACTTCATCTTTTTTATGTTGCTTCCAAAAGGTAGCAAGGTCAGAAAATGAAGAAGGTACAAGAAAATCAACTATCTCAGCAATTGCGCCCTAGATATAAATAAAGCACAAATCAAAATACATGGCCGAGCAATACAAGGCAGATTTGCAGCCCTCTTACAAAGCAAATCTTGGCATAACCGGACACCACAACCACACGCGACTATGATGTCAAGTACTAACACAAGAAGGTCTCAATACAATGCTACGACACACACTAGGATACCTAAACTCCACGACAATGCCATCTGAAGGGGAAACGGCGCAAAGCGTCACTGATGTCGAGTACGAGACAGATGAGGGTCTTCGCCTGGAACCCTCGTCCGAACCACACAATGATGTCCTCAAGAGGAGAGTGACACCCATGGGCACCGCCGCCGTACACGCCAAAGTGTGGAGTTTTCATTTAGCGGCTCACACGTGCCACCACGAGGCACCTAGGACACCCAAGTTGAGCATAGACCTCATATCATAATCATTAGTATTAGCAACCGTCATTAGTAGTTGCATGTGTCCATTAACTAAACATGCATCTTTCCCCACAGACGCATCGTGTTTACGTACGATCGCCTCCTCTCCCCTTTTCCCCACAGACGGCCCTTGATGACGTCATTTCATCTTGTATCTATAAGCGCCTTCCTAAGCCAGGCATGGAGATTGCACTTTATGACAGGGTTGTCTTATCGGGCCTGGGTGCAGGATATCCATGGCGCTCCTGAAACAGTAACTCCACACGATTTCACCATCCTCCACTTAATTTTTCTACCGCGCGCAGGTTTTCACCTCCACACCGGGATGGATAGTCGGTTACGGCCATGGGGTCCACCCCGCCAGCCTGGCACCTGGCAGCCGGCTACTTCGCTTAACGACAAGAACACCGGGACGGGACGACACGGGAGACGCCGCCGGAAAAGTTTTCGACACAACAACCACCGCGCGCGCAGAGAGAGAGAGAGAGAGAGAGAGAGAGAGAGAGATGGCTTCTGCGCTGCCGTGGAAGCCTCTCTTCTGGGAGCGCGTCGAGAATTCTCGTGCCCTCGCCGCCGCCGCCCGCGGCGACCTCGCCGCCGCCGCCGCCGCCGCCGCCACCATCCACCTCGCACTCGCATCGCCTCTGCGCGCCGGTGACCTCGATCGCGCCGTCTCGCTGATTGGAGAGTCAGAGGACAAGCTTGCCGCGGCGGGCAAGCAGGTTGCCTTCCTGTTTTCCGGCCTTGGCACCGTCGAGCTCCTCGCGCGCCGACGGATCCGCGGCGACGACTCTGTGGAGCAGCAGGCCCGACCGAGGGCGCGCGAGGCCAGGGCACGGGCCGGCGCCGCCTACGACGACGTGGCTCTCTCTCGCGGCCACCTGGGAGCCGCGGCACGTCTGGTTGCCTGCGGCGACCTCCCCGACATCTACTTCCGCGCCGAGTTTCTCGCCGCCACAGAGCCGCGGCGGCGGCCTCGGAGCACCTCCACGGGGTGGACGACACCCTGCGCATCCGCCGCGACCTCGCGCCTCCACTTCTTCCCCTGCACCGGAGCGTCCACCCCCACACGCGCTCGGCGGCGCACCCCAGCGCCAAGCGGGAGGAAGAACACGACAAGGCGTGGAAGGCCCTGGCATGCTCCGCTCCAGCGTCCAGCCGCGCTGCTACACGGATGCGCCGACCTCGGTAAGTGCGTCAACGCCGTGATGTCCTCTGCCGTTTGGGAACTCCCGTAGCGCCGTGTTTTTGTAGCGTGGAGATTGCTTCTGCCATGGAACCACGTCACCCCGAGCTCGAGGAGTCCAGCACTGCCACCGTGGACGAGGTGCTAAAGCCGGTGGAGGCGCCATCGGACGGTGAAGAATGCCCCATATGCTTGGATCAAGAGAGGGTAACGACCGCGTGGAAGGAGACAGTGTGTGGGCACATCTTTCATGAGCAATGCGTGGAGAGGTGGCTCGAGACGAAGGGGAGTTGTCCCATGTGTCGGCGTCAGCTTCAAGAACCATGTGATGCTGCAAAATATGGTATTCGTCGTAGTCCCCTCATCATGATGGCGGTGGAAGTAATGGACAACTCCGACCTTCCAGATCGAAGTAACTACTTTAGGCAATATAGGCAGGAGACGTTTGTAGGGTGACAGTGATGAGACAATGTCGACATATGCAACGATTTGTGTACTTTATTGTAGCTGTACGTGTGAGAACATCACTAGGACATTCATATATTTGATCATATGAATATTCTCTCTATCAAACAAATAAACATTGTGCGGCTCAGGTTGGTAATGATTGCTCAAGACCCTCTCATGGTTACTGTTGTGTTGCGGCAAGCTTAATGCTCTTGGTGTTGTCTTGACTCATCTTTGCTCAAGGATGGCGCGAGATGCCTCTCAAGGTGCTATTCGTTCCGTTTTTCTGTGGCGGAGCCCCAGTCAAGATTCGTGTCTGGATGACACTCGTTGATTGTGGATGCTCCTGAGTTGTGCCATGGGGCCGGTATGCCCGCCGATGCGTTCGGCTGTTTGCAAAGTCCTGGTATTGTGATCTCTCGACGACACCCCACATCTACTTGTGTCTCTCATGGTGATGGTCTTATGTCTGCCAGCTAGGCCGTGCCTTGTACGATTTTCGGCGCGGTTTCCCTTATAAACAGGGTTAATTTGTTTAAGGTTTTTGATCCGGTTTTTCTTATAAATTGGATCACCACTCTGGCATTTTTGCCACTTTGAGTAATATATTCAAGTGGGGAAACTCCCCCTCCCCCCCCCTATTCTTAAAAAATAAAAATAAACATATATAGTACGTGTATCCATTCGTTAAAGCAGGGCAAGCGCCTTTTTCTAAAAATGTTTAACATGAGATTGTAAGAAGAACTCTGCAACTATATTTGTCAAAACAAATGGTTGCAATTTGAACTATGACTGATAATATCTCATATATTAGAATGGTTTGTCTTTTCAGGTTTTCTCTTGAAACGGGCTCTCGCTCCACTTTATAAATAAGGCACAAGCCAATGGCCTGAATATAATGAGACGACACACATTAGGATACCTAAGCTCCACGACACCAAGTGGAAAGGACGCAGAGCATCACCCGCTATCGACTCCAAGACAGACGAGGGTCTTCACTCGGAACCCTTGCACAATGAGAAGAACCACAATGACGTCCTCAAGAGGAGAGCGACACCCACAAACATTGCCGCCGTCCGCACCAAAGCACGGAGTTTTTGCTTGGTAGCTCACACGTGCCACCAGGAGACACCTATGACAATAGCGTTGAGCATAAAACTCTAGATTTAGATTTGGGCGTCGCCACTGCCATGAACAGAGAGCGAGCCCGAGCCACCCCCCACTATATGATGATGCAATACACCAGGGATGGCTTGCTTAAAAGATGTAATAACCCGGATTTTCAAGGTTATTATTTTATGTAATTTAAATTAAGAGGAATAATTAAGTTTGTATTGTTCATTTAAACAAGTAATTGAGTAAATAAGATAGGCTAGACCAGTGTATAAAAGAAATATAATAGACAAGAAAATCTTTGTAGCAATAAAAATTAGATGGAATAACCACACAATTAGATAGAGTGTGTATTTGTGCGCACGTGAGAATGGCATACATGCACTCACGTGGTGGTGTTTGCATGTAGCAGTAGTTGATAGTATAAGCTAGCTAGTTAATTATGAGGTACAAGGAAGATGTACACGTCTGTAGGATTCCTCCCACGCTAAGTAAGCTTGTAAGTGTGTAAAAATATGTGAAAGAGAAGTATATACGTGGAGGTTTGCCGTCATGTCGGCCTGATCGGTGCAATGTAGCTAGGAGCACAAGTCAATCATGAGAATGCAACGTGGCCTAGTACTAGGAAGAATTGGGATGTGCTGGCAGCACAGAATGGCCAGGAAGCTAAGTTCCTATGTGTACTGATGCATTCCCTACACAGCTCCAAAGGTGAGTCGTAGGCCAGCGTTCCTTCACAGCTCCAAAGGTCAGCTCCAAGAGTCACTGCGGCTTGATATTTAGGATAGTCCACACCGTGCTCACCCCCTATATATAGCTGCTGGTACTACCCGCTCACTTGCACTTCACACACACACACACACACACACACACACACAAAACTGAGAAGAAAGGCGGGAAGACCACAAAAGAAGTGAGAAATGAGAGAGCGTGAGAGAGAGAGAGAGAGAGAGAGAGAGAGAGAGAGAGAGAGAATTCATGCATGCGTTCATTTTTGGAAGATATATTACAGAGCGTGCACGTGCTGCTGAAGAGAAGAGCCGAGTGATATGTATGGAGAATATTAGCATACGTATAGTTATGAGATTTTATACAATGATGATGGAGTTTCTCTCCTAGCCGAATATTATTCTAAAGGAGAAATCATATTATCTAAGGCAAGTAGATGCTTTGCTAAACTCTCTGATCATGCCTTATTGTTGTCTTCTTTGAGTATCTAATTATATTGTTGCATCTTGATCCTTATTGATCCTCTGTTGATCCTTGAGAGAGGGATGTGTTGTCCTTGTAATCCATTTGTTGATGGAATCAAAATATTTTGGAGGAACTCATGAGAAGTCATGAACATATTTTCTTTGACTGATATTCCAATGATCCTACCGTTGATTCGAACACACATCCTATTTTGTATTCGTGTCACGACGACAAATGTATTGTACCGGTCACAGTTTAGGCATGGGACTGTCTGAGTTCTCCGCTAAGGACGGCCCTTGTTCAGGAACGTGTCGGTGATGGATCCGTAGGAGCGACCGACATCAGTAGGTCCAGCTGTTCGGGTCTTAGTGGGTACAAGAGCTCTGCTCTACTAGTCCGTGTGGTTCTAGTCGAGACTGTCGACGTCGGAGTACCCCTCTTAAGAGCGTAAAAGTGTGAAATTTCACCCCTGTGACTCCCGGGTTGGAAAGTTTGCGGTCATATATGATACCAATATTTTTCTTGTATGTTTTCACTAAATCCGATCATGTCATTCCTTTTGCTCATTCCCTTTGAAAATGTTCAAATGATTATTATTTTGTTCAGTTCATCTATTAATCTACATCATCGTATTATTCTCCATGTTGACCAGTGAGGTATCTGTTTGCTGAGTATGACTTGTCATACTCACCCATGCTTCCTCTATTTTTCTTTAGATGCAGTCGCTGATTAGCGTAAGCATGTGTAGAAAATGTCGTCATCCAAAATTAGACTGGACCAGTGGGTGGGAAGTGACTATAGACTGATTTATTTGAGATGTTTGTAAATGTAAAGAATTTATAATAGTAAATATATGAGCTTTTGTGATCCACTGCTGGTTTGTGCCTGCTTAATCACGCCTTGCGTGACTGTAGGCCTCTGATCTATAGGCGCACGGCGGCTGTCTCGCCAAGCCCGGTCTCGGGGCGTGACAAAAGAAGCCTGGCAACAGGCCTAGGGGTGAAACGCTATCAAATGTTCACTAAAAGTTTACAACTTGAGCATTCTCTCAAGGATACGTACATATCAGTCTGCATATATCCAAAATATATATTCAGTTGTGTCTAACATTTAATTATATAATTTTTTTTTGAATATGTGTCATGAATAAAAATTATACACAAGTGAATATTCATAAATATATAGTAAATATTTGTATTTATCATTTTTAAATTTAAATAAACATTTGGCTCTACATTTTACTTTTATTCATTATTTTTTAATAAAATAAATAAATGTCTGAATTAAATTTGTTTTATGTAATACACATGTTATATTTAAAAAACAATTGGCTCTACATTTTACTTGTATTAAGTCATTTCATGTGCACAACAGATATTTATTTGATGATCTCAGACATTTTATACTTCATAAATATTATTTTCAATATAAAAAATATTTTAAAAATAATGAATAAACAAGTTTTGAAAGTAAATTATTTCATTTCTATATACAATATAACACACATATATTTCAATGTTATTTTTATTACTGAGATTATAATTTACACACTCCCTTTGTCCGAAAAGACTTGTTGAGGAAATGGATAAAAATGGATGTATTTAGAACTAAAATATGTCTCAATATATCCATTTTTCTTATAAATATTTACGGACGAAAGGAGTACTATCTATGAATCTTTAAAAGAGGGAAAGTGCACAATGGGCCGACCGCAACATATTAATGGGGAGTTCTCTCATACAGGGAAATCTGGTGTATGTTGGAGTGGCTGGAGCCCCTGCTGTACCAGTGTTCGGTCGTTGGTTCAAAAACCGGTGCCCGCACTATTTGTCGCAGAAATGGATATATATATTCGAAAACCGATGCCCGCACTATTCGGTTGTTGGTTTAAATACATTTATTTTTATTAATTTCTTCGACTAGTACTTTCGAACGGATGGAGTATTCATTTTATCTTTGTATTGGCACGCGAGACTAACACAGTTGGCATTTTTTGCAGATACAAAACTGAGATTTTTTTTTTGGCAAAAAATGCGTCTCGCGGAGTGCCATCTGTCACTGACAGTGGGCCCTTCCATGCCGGCATCCACTCATGCACTGGATACGCCTGCATACAGGATATGTAACTATATTTGTACGCCCGTGCAAGTTCGATGACCCCAATCACGTATTTACAATTTTATGCACCAAAGTGACCGCTGTGTGCAAGTTTTAAAACTCCCGATGTTTTTACCTCTTTCACAACAACAAGATGAACACGATGTATAGATAATAGAGGTAATATCACCAGGAGTCATAAAACTTACTCTGAATGTTCAGTTTGGTGTTAAAATTTTAAAAATATGAATTTATGGTAACTCAACTTGCGTTCTCGTGCAAATACGGTCACAAAGTGCGTATGCAGGCGTATCCGCCGCACGCGTGGCACGCCATGCGTGCATGGTCCCACTGTCAGACTCTAGGTGGTGGAGGCGCTAGGTGTGACGACATTTTTGCAGAAAAGATTTAAAAATAATCGTGATGTCAGCTATCGGACCAGCAACCTATTCAAACTTGTCACGCGAGCTAACCACGCACACAAGGCATTCCTTTCCAGTCTAATAATGAAATGAATACTGTATTATATTGGTCAACACAACGAATAATATATTTTTGGCGGGACAACCATAAAATTAGTCCAATTCAAAAGAAATCTGATTTATCTGAAAGAATTTTTTAGGGTGAGCCAAAAAAAACATTTTGAAATTCGTAATTATTCATGTGTCTAAGGAGGAACACATAATTTTATACGTTGGCAACAACGACTACTTGTATCCAACATTATTTTCTCGATGCCTATTTTTTTTCTTAGGACACGTCAGAAAAATCGGTTTCTAGGTAATCTCAGAAATTTTGTATTTTTCTCGCCCAAATTTATCCAAACAAATTCAAATTCAATTTTTTTGGCATTACAATATATAAAACTGAACCTAGAAAAGAACAAAGCCTATGCACGATTCCAACGGTTAGTATTGCACATCTGCTAGGTGACCCCAACTTGTGAGTTTGAGTAAATATCAGCTAAAATTACAAAAAAAATTGATGGAGACCATTGGAATCGATCACGTGACCATGGAGCTATGCAGTGCGTTGTATGATTATGTGCATACAAAATTTTATTTGATACAGTTCTGCGTGTTTAAATTCAAAAATACATTTGAAATCTTGGACGTTTTTTTAATTCAAATTTCATTCAAAACTTTGAGATTTTCTGAGAACCGGCATTTTTGGTCGCGCCAAAAAAAACATAATCAAGAAAAAAACTGCTTTCATTATAAATTATTGTTTGCCTCTGTATTAACTTGAGAATTTGCTTAGTGTGTTGGTTGGCAGAAGGCATGCTCGTACATGAGCTAGTGAGTTCGAGCCCGAAAGCTGTTCTTTTTTTAATGAGAAAATTCACTATACGTCACTAAATTTAAGTCGGGGTGACAGTTTGATACCACTACTTCAAAACATCCTAACTACAGTTCAAATACTTGCATATAGGGTTCACTTTGATCCATTTTTATAATTTCATGTACGTATTTGCTGACTTGGCCGAGTCAGCGGCCGCCAGCTCGCTTTGACCGCCACCTGGTCAATACTAGGTTAAATACTAGTCGATTCTGGGTTTTTTTTTTGCAAAAAGCCCATGACCATTAAAGACCTGTTTGGTTCCAAATAAGTCACCAACTTATAAGTTAAAAAGTGAAGAAAGTGACTTATTTTGCCAAACGGACCTAACTTATAAATCACGCCAACTTATAAGTCATAAATTGCTCCACCCCAAATAAAAACTTACAATTCACCTTTACATTAAAAAAACAAGATGGGAATATGTGGTCAGGTGACTTATAAGTCAGATGACAACCAAACAAACGTGATTTGTAAGTCACTGATTTTAAGTCACCTGACTTAGAGGGTGTTTGTTTCCACGGACTTATTAGTCTAGGGACTTAAATAAGTCCCTATAAGTCCCATCTAAACCAAACAGGAGGGACTTATAGGGACTTAAAGTAGGCATTTGGAACTTATGAAATAAGACTCTCAAAAAGGGACTTATAGGGACTTATAGTTGTAATATGGTCTTATAAAGACTTATAAATCTCAGGAACCAAACAGGTAGGAACTTTTTAGAGACTTGAGACTTATAAGTTGGGACTAAAAAAAGTCCAAAGACTTATGAATCAAACAAGGCCTTATAAGTTAAATCAGGTGACAGTCAGGTGCTCGGTCTTTTTTGATAAGTCCTACATCACCACTTTAAGTCTCTATAAGTCCCTCCTGTTTGGTTTAGATGGTACTTATAGAAACTTAAATAAGTCCCAAAAGCAATAAGTCCCTTGAAACAAACAAGGTCTTATTACAACCAAGCGGACCCTAAACCAGCTCACCTGGTCGGACGCCCGGGTGCCGACCACGAAGCGAAGGAGGTGCGGTCGCCTTTGAGCTCACCGGAGCCGGCCCGTCGTCCGCCAGAGAGACGGAGGAGGAGGTGAACACCGCCGACCATGGGGCTGCAGAGAGGTACGACCATGGGCCGCCAGAGCGTGTTGAGTGAGCTCGAAGCGTGGCTCACGGCGGCGAGCTCCGACGACAGACGGCTCCGCCACGGCTTCGGCCACTCCTCGGACTCGGAGATCACGGACGAGGGACACGACAGCACGCCGTCTCTGCAGGTGGCGGAGGCCAAGGGCGCGGCGACGACTTTCTAGAGCAGCAGGCCCGACCGAGGGCGCGCAAGGCCAGGGCACGGGCCGGCGCAGCCTAGGACGAGGTGGCTCTCTCTTGCGGCCACCTCGGAGCCGCGGCACGTCTGGTTGCCCGCGGCGACCTCCCCGACATCTACTTCCGCGCCAAGTTTCTCGCCGCCACAGAGCCGCGGCGGCGTCCTCGGAGCACCTCCACGGGGTGGACGACGCCCTGAGCATCCGCCGCGACCTCGCGCCTCCACTTCTTCCCCTGGACCGGAGCGTTCACCCCGACACGCGCTCGGCGCCGCACCCCAGCGCCAAGCGGGAGGAAGAACACGACAAGGCGTGGAAGGCCCTGGCATGCTCCACTCCAGCCGCGTGCTACGCGGATGCGCCGAGCTCCCGGAGCTCAAGGAGCCCACGCCGAGCTCGGCAAGTGCGTCAACGCCGTGAAGTCCTTCGCCGCCAAGAAGGCCGCCGCCGACACGTGCAGCGCAGCGCTTCGCGCGCTGGACGCGGCTCACGCCGCGGTGTCCCGCGTCCTGACGACCAACGAGTGGGCGGCCAATCTCCTCCTCCTCGCCAGCCTCCAGCTTGGCCTCGGGCTGCGGTGGCAGTCCTGGGAGGGATCGCTGGCCGACGCCGGGCGCGCTGCCCTCGACCTCGTGTGGTCGCCGTCCTCGTCCTCGGCCCCCGACCTCATCTGGGCCCGGGGCAGTGTAGTGTGGGCTGGGACCGAATCACGCTCGTACAGTACTACTCCACCGCGTATACGTTCCTAAAAAGAAAAAACTCCACTGCGTATACGTCGATCATCCCTGAATCCTACTCGTGGATCGTAGACCGTCTCCTACTCCCGTCGGGCAACTTTCCTCTCCATATATGCAACCCAAACGCCCTCCCAACACAACCAAAGAACCACACGAGCCAGCTTCACTCTTCGCCGTCGAAACTAGATTCCCCGGTAACACTGAAAACCCAAGTCAGCAATCGATCAGCCATCTGGGAAACACGCCGTAGTGCCGTGTTTTCGTAGCGTGGAGAGTTCTTCTTCCATGGAACCACGTCAGCCCGAGCGCGAGGAGTCCAGCACTGCCACCGTGGACGAGGTGCTAAAACCAATGGAGGCGCCATCGGACGGTGAAGGATGCCCCATATGCTTGGATCAAGAGGGGGCAACGACCGCGTGGAAGGAGACGGTGTGTGGACACATCTTTCATGAACGATGCGTGGAAAGGTGGCTCCAGGCGAAGGGAAGTTGCCCCATGTGTCGGCTACAACTTCAACAACCACGTGCTCCTGCAAAACCAGATGTTCGATATCGTAGCCCCCTCATCTTTATGGCGATGGAATGGGAAGACAATTCTCCTCTTTCAAATCGTACTAACTATTTTAGACAATATAGGGAGGAGACTTTTGTTGGGTGATGAGACAATGTCGAGGACATATTTAATGAATTTTGTTATTTTTTCAGACTGTCGGTTGTACTTACTGTAGATGTACATACGAGAACATCAGTAAGAGTTTCATATATTTGTTCATATGAATATTCTCTCTATCAAAGAAATATAAACATATATAGTGCGTGTATCCATTTGTTATAGCCGGGTAAGCGTCTTTTAAAAAAAAATGAACAGGAGATTGTAAAGAACTCTGCAATTATATTTGTCAAAACAAACAGTTGCAATTCAAACTACGGCATGTGATTTCGCATGCACGGGAATGATTTGTCTTTTTCAGTTTTCTCTCAAAACAAGCTTTCATCATCACTTTCTTTTTTTTATCAAAGGGGTTTCCCGCCCTAACTTTTCATTGAAAACGGTTTTGCTAAAACTCATTCGAATGAGAAATAGATTGGTCTCATTCACTTTTCCAACAGTCGGATCCAGCTGCGCCGCGATTCATGTTTTTTTTAGGGAAACGCCGCGATTCGTGTTTGTCAACGTGAAGAGCTTCGTAGCGACGTGTGCGCGCCCATCTGGTGTTCGGCTCGCGACCTGGCCCCTTTTTTTTTGTCTTTGCGGTCCGGCCTGGACTGTTTTTGACGCAAAAGCCCAGGCCTGCTTAGAATAGGATCTGCTAGTTTTTTTATGAGCAAATCTGTTGCTGACGGAGTGGCTTCAATTTTTTCTTTTTTTGGCAAGCAAGAGAATCCTGGCTGCTGCACATTGCTCCAATATTTATATCAGCGGCCTCCAGTACCGCAGTGTCATGCCCTTTCTTTGTTTTTTTTGTTATGGGAATGCAGACCTTAACTTTTTTATTGATTTTTTTGTTTTCTTCTGCAGCGCATTTTTGTGTAATACCTTTTCCTTGTTCTAATTCATCCCAAGGTCATGTTTTTGTGTTTTCCCCGTATATGTAGGATGGTGTGCCCAATCTGCCATTCGCATTGTGGGAGCGATAATGAGCAGAGTTTTCACATTGTTATTCGTGATGACTCTGAAGCTTCAGCTGTAATCTTTTTTCTTCTTTTCTTAATTGTTTTTTCTTGCCGTCATTTTATTAACATGAAAGCAAAAAAATTTCCCCTTTTTTTGATATATTTCATGTTTTTCCTTTTTTTTGTCAACAGAACATTCCATGCACCGCAAGGAATAAGTTTAAGCAGGTGTCTGGGTTGAACTTTAAGGTGGTCGATGACGACATTTTTTTCTTAGTTTTTTGTTAGTACAACCCTCCCCTGAGCGTAATTGCAACTTAGCACACCCAAGCGTAACCGGGCATTGGGGGGAGGGTTTGTCGTCGTCGATGAAAATTGGTTTTCATATTTTTGTTAGGGTTTTTTGTTGTAGTCTCAACCGCCCCAACCCAAGCGCAATCGCAACTCAGCACACCCAAGCCCAAATGGGTGGAGGGTTGTCGGCGTCGATGAAATCGGGTTTCATTTCTTTTTGTTAGGGTTTTCTGTTGTTGTAGTCGCAACCGCCCCAACCCGAGCGCAATCACAACTCAGCACACCCAAGCACAACCGAGGGTCGGGGCGGAAGGCTGTTGGCGCCGATGAAATCAGTTCCATTTTTTTGTACTTGCAACCACCCCAACCCTAGCACAATCGCAACTCGGCACACCCAAGTGCAACTGCAAGACATATAACATGACCGCAATCGGGGGTCGGGCGGAGGGCTGTCGGCGTCGATGAAATCGGTTTCCATTTTCTGTTTGTTAGGTTTTTTTGTTGTTGTAGTTGCAACCGCCCAAACCCCAGCGCAATCGCAACTCAGCACAACCAAGCACAACCGGGGGTCTGGGTTGGAAGGAAAGTTGTCGGGGCCAGTTGCATGTGTTGGGAAACGTTGCATGGAAAACAAAAAAAATCTACGCACATGCAAGAACTATCAAGGAGATGCATAGCAACGAGAGGTTTATGTGTTCTGTCATTTTGTCTTTATTGCAAATATGTTTTGCTTTTTTCCTCTTATTTCCTAACACAATTTTCACCTTTTTCCTTTTTGTTTGTATTTGTTGATATCACATAGAAAATCCTGAAGAAATTTGTTCAACCATTGAACTTGGCTCCATAAGGGGTTGTTGATATCACATATGTTTTGTTTTGCTTTCTGTTTTTGTTTTGTAGTTTTGTGATTGCCCTAGTTGCAAGTCCACCATATACTCGCAACTGTGGGTGCATGCATGCCACTTGCAAGTAGAACATCAACTCACAACTAGGGTTGTTTACTCGATGCCACTTGCAACTCAACCATCAACTTGCAACTCGGTCTTTTGTTGTTCTTTTGCAATTGCCCTAGTTGCAAGTCAACCATGGACTCGCAACTGTGGGGGCCCGCATGCCACTTGCAAATTGATCCTTGACTCGCAACTGGTCTATTTTTTGTATGTATATTTTGCAATTGCCCTAGTTCCAAGACAACCATCGACTCACAACTGTAGGGGGCCTGCATCCCACTTGCAAATAGACCCTCGACTCGCAACTGGTCTATTCTTTTTTGTAGTTTTGTAATTGCCCTAGTTGCAAGTCCACCATCGACTCACAACTGGTCTGTTTTTTTCTAGTTTTGTAATTGCCCTAGTTGCAAAGCCCAACATCGACTCACAATTGTGGGTGCCCGCATGCCACTTGCAAGTAGATCATCGACTCGCAACTAGGGTTGTTTACTCGATGCCAGTTGCTACTCGACCAACAACTTGCAACTCGGCTTTTTTGTTGTTGTTGTTGTTGTTGTTGTTGTTGTTGTTGTTGTTTACAATTGCCCTAGTTTCAAGTCAACCATCGACTCGCAACTGTGGGGGCCCGCATGCCACTTGCAAATAGACCCTCGACTCGCAACTGGTCTTATTTTTTACTTTTCTAATTGCCCTAGTTGCAAGTCCACAATCGAGTCACAATTTGTGGGTGCCCCGCATGCCACTTGCATGTAGACCATCGACTCGCGACTGGTCTGTTTTTTTCTTGTTGTTAGGTCTTTTTGTTGAGTTGCGACTGCTCCAACCGCAACTACAGAACATATAATGTGACCGCAACTAGAGGTCGGGGGATAGTTGTCGGCACCGATGAAATCGGTTCCAATTTTTTTGTTAGGTCTTTTTGTTGTAGTTGCAACCGCTCCAACCCAGAGCAATTTGCAACTCAGCACACCCTAGTGCAACTGCAGGACATATGATGCAACCGCAACTAGGGGTTGGGGGAAGGGTTGTCAACGTCGATGGAATACAAGCAACTGTGGGGCCCGCATGTCACTTGCAAGCGGATCATCGACTTGCAACTTTGGGTGGTTACTCGATGTAGTTGCAACTCAACCATGGACTTGCAACTAGCCAATTTTTGTGTGCTGCTTCGTAATTGCCTCGGTAGCATGTCCACAATCGTCTCGCAACTGCGAGGGCCCGCATGCCACTTGCAAGTAGACCATCGACTCGCAACTGCTCTTTTGTGTTGTTGTATGTTTGTTGTTTTTGTTCTTGTTCTTGGTTGTTGTTCTTATTGTTGTTGTGTTGGTTGTCGGGGGTGTTTACTCGATGCCACTTGCAGCTTGACCGTCTACTAGCAAATGGTCTACTTGCAAATAGACCATCGACTAGAAACTAGTCTATTTTTTTACTTTTGTAATTGTCCTCCTTGTAAGTCCACCATCGAATAGCAACTGTGGGTGCCCGCATGCCAGTTGCAAGTAGATCATCGACTCGCAACTAGGGTTGTTCTACTTGATGCCACTTGCAACTAGACCATGGACTTCCAACTGGTTTGTTTTCTATATGTAGTTTTTGCAATTGCCCTAATTGCAAGTCCATCATTGACTCGCAACTGTGGAGGGCCCGCGTGCCAATTACAAATAGACCCTCGACTCACAACTGGTCTGTTGTTTTTTGTAGTTTTGTAATTGCCCTAGTTGCAAGTCCACCATCGACTCGCGACTGTGGGTGCCCGCATGCCACTTGCAAATGGACCCTCCACTCGCAATTGGTCTGTTTTTGTTTTGTAGTTTTTTAATCGCCCTAGTTGCAAGTCCACCATTGACTCGCAACTGTGGGTGCCCGCATGCCACTTGCAAGTAGAACATCGACTCGCAACTAGGATTATTTACTCGATGCCACTTGCCATCAACTTGCAACTCAGCTTTTTGTATCTATTTTTTGCAATCACCCTAGTTGCAAGTCAACCATCGACTCGCAACTGTGGGGGCCCGCATGCCACTTGCAGATAGACCCTTGACTCGCAACTGGTCTATTTTTGTATGTACCTTTTGCAATTGCCCTAGTTGAAAGTCCATCGTCGACTCATAATTGTGGGAGGCCCGCATCCCACTTGCAAATAAACACCCGACTCGCAACTGGTCTGTTTTATTTTGTAGTTTTGTAATTTCCCTAGTTGCAAGTCCAACATCGACTCGCAACTGTGGCTGTCTGCATGCCACTTGCAAGTAGACCATCAGATCGCAACTAGGGTCGTTTACTCGATGCCTCTTGCAACTTGCAACTCGGCTTATTTTGTAGTTTTTTTTGCCCTAGTTGCAAGTCCACCATCGACTCACAAATGTGGGGTGCCCGCATGCCACTTGCAACTCTACCATCAACTTGCAAACTCATTTTTTTGTAGTTTGTAATTGCCCTAGTTGCAAGTCCATCATCGACTAACAACTTGTTTGTTTTTTGTCTGTACTTTTGTAATTTCCCTAATTGCAAGTCCATCATTTCACTTGCAACTAGTCTGTTTTTTGTCCGTACTTTTGTAGTTGCCCTAGTTGCAAGTCCGCCATTGACTCGCTACTGTGGGGGCCCGCATGCCACTTCTAAATATACCATCGACTTGCAACTAGGTCTTTCTGGTTTGATGCCACTTGAAAGTTGACATTCCCCTTGCAACTGGTTCATTTGTTTTTTCATGCCACTTGCAAGTGGACACTCAACTTGCAACTGGTTTTTTTTATTTTGATGCCCACTTGCATGTGGACATTCGGCTTGCAACATTTTTTTTGTTGATTCCAGTTCAAGTCAATGGTCAACTTTGCAACTGGGTTTTCTTGTTTCATGCCACTTGCCGGTCGAGGGTCGATTAGAAACTGTGGGATCATATTTTGTTTGTTTGTTGCCACTTGCAAGTAAAGTGTCATTATTTGCATTATTTGTGTTTTGTGATCTTAGGGAGTCCACCATTTTCCTTTTTGACTTGCAACTATGATTCTTTGTGTTCATGCCCCCTTTTTTGGAAGTCCAACCTTTTTTGATTCGATAGTTTATATTTCACAAACACTTTTTTCCGTATCTTTTTAAAGCTAAAATTTTGCAACCAAGCGCCAACTAACTTGAGAACCCCTAGTTGTTACTCCTTAGTGAACACACAACTATGTTTTTTTTCCTTTTTCGTCTCTTTTTTTGTTGATTTTTGTTGTAGGCGCAGTAGTGTTTTTTAGTGACCCTTTTTTAATCTCAATTTTTTTACAAGGACAGACCCCCAAAATGATTTATCTATGCGTTTTTAGACTAAACACAGTGTTCTGTAGTCAACTGCCATTTTAAAACTTTTCAGGGGGGTTTTTCTGCAAGATCTCCAGAGCAACAATGGTTCTCTGATGTATATCCACACAGACACGTTTATTTTTGCATTTATTTTGTCTCCCATTTGCACTGTTTGAATCGGTGGCGCAGAGGAGGAGGAGGATACGGGGACGACAAGCTCGAAGCCTTCGACGAACGAGATGGCCGTGGACAAGCCTCCCGCTCCGCACCTCTACTCGACGCACGAGGCATCCGATTTGGAGATGGCGAGGCAAATACATTTTAAACATTTTTAATACATAATGAATGTTATTTAATAATATTATACATTTTCAAATGCATCTTTATATTTTTAATACATGATAGGATTTTTTTATATATGAGAACACCTTTTGTGAAATATCATAACAAATGTAAAAAATATATATATTTCATTTTTTTTCTACAAGGAGCATGAAAAATAGAAAAACTTAAACAGGAAAAATAAAAAAACTTAAACATTTTCTATAAGAAGCATAAAAACCAAATAGAAAACAGGTAGAGAGCTGCACATTAGAAAAATTATACAAAGGACAAACTTAGGCCGGACGTTGCTTATGGCAACGCTGCTGCTGGCAAAAAAACAATCCCAGCCAAGCACAAATCGTACTTGGGGGCAGGGCTCTACGTCATACTAGTGACACTGATCCAGATGACTCTAAGTCTCAATCTGGATACATATTGAAAGTGGGAGCAATTAGCTAGAGTAGCTCCATGCAGAGCATTGTTGACATAGAAATTTGCAAAATACTTACGGATCTGAATGTGGCAGACCCGTTGACTAAACTTATCTCGAAGCAAAACATGATCACACCTCAGTACTCTTTGGGTGTTAATCACATAGTGATGTGAACTAGATTATTGACTCTAGTAAACCCTTTGGGTGTTGGTCACATGTCGATGTGAACTATGGGTGTTAATCACATGGTGATGTGAACTATTGATGTTAAATCACATGGCGATGTGAACTATATTATTGACTCTAGTGCAAGTGGGAGACTGAAGGAAATATGCCCTAGAGGCGATAATAAAGTTATTATTTATTTCCTTATATCATGATAAATGTTTATTATTCATGCTAGAATTGTATTAACCGGAAACATAATACATGTGTGAATACATAGACAAACAGAGTGTCACTAGTATGCCTCTACTTAACTAGCTCGTTGATCAAAGATGGTTATGTTTCCTAACCATAGACATGAGTTGTCATTTGATTAACGGGATCACATCATTAGGAGAATGATGTGATTGACTTGACCCATTCCGTTAGCATAGCACTTGATCGTTTAGTTTGTTGCTATTGCTTTCTTCATGACTTATACATGTTCCTATGACTATGAGATTATCCAACTCCCGTTTACTGGAGGAACACTTTGTGTGCCACCAAACGTCACAACATAACTGGGTGATTATAAAGGTGCTCTACAGGTGTCTCCAAAGGTACTTGTTGGGTTGGAGTATTTCGAGATTAGGATTTGTCACTCCGATTGTCGGAGAGGTATCTCTGGGCCCACTCGGTAATGCACATCACTATAAGCCTTGCAAGCATTGCAACTAATGAGTTAGTTGCAGGATGATGTATTACGGAACGGGTAAAGAGACTTCCCGATAACGAGATTGAACTAGGTATTGAGATACCGACGATCGAATCTCAGGCAAGTAACATACCGATGACAAAGGGAACAACGTATGTTGTTATGCGGTCTGACCGATAAAGATCTTCGTAGAATATGTAGGAGCCAATATGGGCATCCAGGTCCTGCTATTGGTTATTGACAAGAGAGGTGTCTCAGTCATGTCTACATAGTTCTCGAACCCGTAGGGTCCACACGCTTAACGTTCGTTGACGATATAGTACTATGAGTTATGTATGTTGGTGACCGAATGTTGTTCTGAGTTTTGGATGAGATCACAGATATGACGAGGAACTCCGGAATGGTCCGGAAGTAAAGATCGATATGTGGATAGTAGTGTTTGATCTCCGGAAGGGTTCCGGAATTCACCGGAAGGGGTTCCGGATGTTTCCCGAAATGTTTGGGCACGAGAACACTTTATCTGGGCCAAAGGGGAAAGCCCACGAGGCTTTTGGAAAGTGCAAAAGGAAGTTTTGCGGAGACCATACCCTGGCGTCTAGGGGGTAGACGCCGGGAACCCTGGCGTCTAGCCCTGTAGTCCGAGAAGGACTCTTGGCTTTTGGGTGAAACCGACTTTGAGGAGGATTTTACTCCAAGTTTCGACCCCAGGGCTCAACATATAAATAGAGGGGTAGGGCTAGCACCAAAGACACATCAAGAAACACGAAGCCGTGTGCCGGCAACCCCGTCCCCTCTAGTTTATCCTCTGTCATAGTTTTCGTAGTGCTTAGGTGAAGCCCTGCAGAGATTGTTCTTTACCAACACCGTCACCACGCCGTCGTGCTGTCGGAACTCATATACTACTTCGCCCCTCTTGCTGGATCAAGAAGGCGAGGACGTCACCGAGCCGAACGTGTGCAGAACTCGGAGGTGCCGTGCTTTCGGTACTTGGATCGGTCGGACGTGAATACGTACAACTACATCAACCGCGTTGATATAACGCTTCCGCGAACGGTCTACGAGGGTACGTAGACAAGACTCTCCCCTCTCGTTGCTATGCATCACCATGATCTTGCGTGTGCGTATGAATTTTTTTGAAATTACTACGTTCCCCAACACCAATGACCAGTGGGGCCCTGCCCCCAGAACGTTTTTTAAATGAAATAAAATAAATAAATAATAAAATTAAATAAATAAATAATTCAAATAATTAGTTAATTAATTAATTAAAGAATAAATTAACTTAATTAATTCTGATTAGATTAACTAATTATTTAATTAACATGACTAATCTATTAATTAAACTAATTAAACTGTTAGTTAATTAACTAATTAATCAGTCAATGACAGTGGGGCCCACCCCTAATTAACCCTGTTTAGCTTAACTAAAACTGGATAATTAAAAAGTGTCACTAACAGGTGGGACCCACACGTCAGGTTGACCAGTCAACCTTTGTTGACTGTTGATGTCATGCTGACGTCAGCAAACACTATTCTGGATAATGTTGAATTAAATAAATCATAAAAATGATTTAAATCTTTTAAAAATTAATATAAAATAAACCGTAGCTCGGATGGAAAACTTTGTACATGAAACTTGCTCAGAACAACGAGACGAATCCGATTACGCGGTCCGTTCATCTGTCACATACCCCTAGCATGCTGAACATGGAACTTTCCCCCTCCGGTCATCTTTCTGACACAGGTCCGGAACCGGGATTACATTCCCGGTTGAATTCCCCCTTCACCTATATCTTGTAGCCATACGTTAGGTCACACCCGGCACAACATATTGCCACGTTATGCTTTGTGATGCTATGTTGCTTTATATTTACTGTTTCTTCCTCCTCTTCTCTCTGGTAGACCCCGAGACCGATGTTGCCCCTGTGATCGACTACGTTGACGACGACCCCTCCTTGCCAGAGCAACCAGGCAAGCAAACCCCCCTTGAGCATTCCGATATCGCCCATTTCTTTCCCTCTCATGCTTGCATAAGAACTGCTACTGCTTTCTGTATGATCCTACTCTGATGCATAGCCTGTTGTTGTTACCTGCTTTCTTACCTTACCTGCTTATCCTAAACTGCTTAGTATAGGATGGTTAGTGATCCATCAGTGACCCCCACATTGTCCCAGTTGCCCCGCTTTATGTTTGATGACTCGATCAATGTGATCGACGTCCAGGCCCCGACACCGCACATCACCCCCCTAGTTGTATGACTTTGCAGAGTTACCATCGAGTGCCGAGGGTGGAACCTCTTACATCACTCCTGATGAGATCTCCGTAGTGTAGCTTTACGGTCGAGGTCGTCGAGGGTGATTTCCTCCTTAACCACTTCCGTTACGGCTCTGTCGTGTAACCCATCAAACGTGAACCTCGAGAGTGGATCCTCTTACATTCACCTTGATGACAACATCGAGTGGAATTCACCGGGGGTGATTCCTCGGGTTTTCCCCTTGGTGTTAGACACACAGTTACTATGGTTACTATGACTTTGCACTGAACCATATTACTAAAGACGGGTCGACCCTGAGTGGTACCCGCGCGAGCTTAATTGCATGTGATGTGGAGTCGGGTTGACCTGGAAGGTGCCCGCGAGATACTTACGAGGCGTGGCCGGGCATTCTTAGCCCTTGCCGCAAGTACTCGAGACAGGGCGACAAGGTCACATCAATCGTGAGTTTGTACTCGTTATCGCGTGTTCCTAATCCACTACGATTTGGAGATTTGATCCGAGGGGCCTCTGGCCTGATAGCACTAACCATCACGTGGGCATAGTATGGGCGTTCTGCGTCGTATACATCAGCCGAAGCTTAATAGACGTCAGCGACTGAGCGGTGCGCGCCGGGTTGGACCGGTAAGCACCTACCTTGTTGAAGGAGGTAGCTAGGTCTGCTCACCGGCTGCGTACGTAACGTGCAGGAGTTCCCTGGGAGATGGCCCATGACCCCTGGGGGCATAGGTTTAGTCCGGCGTGCTGGCCTCTCTATTAAGCCTAGGTCGGGTTGCGGCGTATTGTTTGGCCGAGGCCGGGCATGACCCAAGAAAGTGTGTCCGGCTGAAGTTAATCGAGCGTGGTGTGTAAGTTGGTGCACCCCTGCAGGGAAGAAAACATCTATCGATAGCTTGTCCTACGGTAACGGACTCTTGGAGTTGTATCCCGATCGATACAACTAGAACTGGATACTTGTGATGAGAAATGGATTGTGATGAGACTTGGATATGAGATGATAACTGGATAGTATGGCTCTGGGATTGCTTTCTCGCAGGGAGTCGAGAAAGGATCTCTGGCTGAGATTGATAACACTTCTACTACTTTACTTTATGGTTCTCTACTCCCTCCTGTTGCTGCAAGATGGTGGTTTCCAGAAGATGCTAGTCTTCGATAGGCTAGGCTTTTCCCTTCCCTTCTGGCATTCTGTAGTTTAGTCCACAGATACAACCCATTCCTTTGATACAGATGCATACTTAGTTTAGATCTGATGTAAGTCTTGCGAGTACTTTGGATGAGTACTCACGGTTGCTTTGCTACTTCTTTTCCCCCATACCCGATTGTTGCGACCAGATGATGGATCCCAGGAGCCAGACGACGCCACTGATGACTACTACTACCCGGAGGATGCCTACTACTATGTGAAGACCGCAAACGACTAGGAGTAGTTAGGAGGCTCCCAGGCAGGAGGCCTTGCCTTTTCGATCATTTTTGCTTTTGTGCTAGCCTTCTTAAGGCAATCTTGTTTAACTCATGTCTGTACTCAGATATTGTTGCTTCCGCTGACTCTTGTGTATTCGAGCTTATGTATTTGATACGTCCATTTTGCATCATGCTTTTATATCGATATTTATTGCATTATGGACTGTTATTTCACTTTATGTCACAATACTTATGGCTATTCTCTCTTATTTTACAAGGTTTACATAAAGAGAGAGAATGCCGGCAGCTGGAATTCTGGTCTGGAAAAGGAGCAAATATTAGAGACCTATTCTGTGCAACTCCAAAAGTCCTAAAACTCCACGGAACGTCTTAAAAGAAATAAAAAAAATCCATGCCAAAGATGAAGGCCAGGGGGGCCCACACCCTACTCACGAGGGTGGGGGGGGGCGCCCCCTATCTCGTGGGCCCCCTGGTGGCTCTCCGATGCCCATCTTCTCCTATATGAAGTCTTTCGATGAGAAAAAATAGAGAGGAACTTTTCGGGATGAGACTCCGCCGCCACGAGGCGAAACCTTGGCGGATCCAATCTAGAGCTCCGGCAGAGCTGTTCTACCGGGGATACTTCCTTCTCGGAGGGGGAAATCATCACCATCGTCATCACCAACGCTCCTCTCATCAGTAGAGGGCAATCTCCATCAACATCTTCACCAGCACCATCTCATCTCCAAACCCTAGTTCATCTCTTGTATCCAATTCTTGTCTCAAAGTCCGGGATTGGTGCTAGTAGGTTGCTAGTAGTGTTGATTACTCCTTGTAGTTGATGCTAGTTGGTTTAATTGGTGGAAGATCATATGTTCAGATCCTATATGCATATTATTACCCCTCTGATTATGAACATGAATATGCTTTGTGAGTAATTATGTTCGTTCCTGAGGACAAGGGAGAAGTCTTGCTATGAGTAGTCATGTGAATTTGGTATTCGTTTGATATTTTGATAAGATGTATGTTGTCTAGCCTCTAGTGGTGTTATGTGAACGTTGACTACATAACACTTCACCATTATTTGGGCCTAGAGGAAGGCATTGGGAAGTAATAGGTAGATGATGGGTTGCTAGAGTGACAGAAGCTTAAACCCTAGTTTATGTGTTGCTTCGTAAGAGGCTGATTTGGATCCATATGTTTCATGTTATGGTTAGGTTTACCTTAATACTTTTGTTGTAGTTGCGGATGCTTGCAATAGAGGTTAATCATAAGTGGGATGCTTGTTCAAGTAAGAACAGCACCCAAGCACCGGTCCACCCACATATCAAAGTATCAAAGTATCGAACGCGAATCATATGAACATGATGAAAACTAGCTTGACGATATTCCCATGTGTCCTCGGGAGCGCTTTTCCTATTATAAGAGTTTGTTCTGGCTTGTCCTTTGCTACAAAAGGATTGAGCCATCTTGCTGCACTTTATTTACATTTGTTACTTGTTGCTCGTTACAATTTATCATATCACAAAACTATCTGTTACCACTTATTTTAGTACTTGCAGAGAATACCTTGCTGAAAACCGCTTATCATTTCCTTCTGCTCCTCGTTGGGTTCGGCACTCTTACTTATCGAAATGACTACGATAGATCCCCTATACTTGTGGGTCATCAAGACTCTTTTCTGGCGCCGTTGCCGGGGAGTGTAGCGCCTTTGGTTGGTGGAATTTGGTAAGAAAAAATTTATATAGTGTGCTGAAATTTACTGTCACTTGTTACTATGGAAAGTAATTCTCTGAGGGGCTTGTTCGGGGTATCTTCACCTCGTCCAGTAGAGCAAAGAGTTGCTCCTCAACCTACTGAACCTATTGAAAATGAAACTCCTTTTGAATTTCCTGCGGCTATGATGGAAAAACTGCTAGCTAACCCTTTTACAGGAGATGAAACAAAGCATCCTGATGAGAACTTAATATATGTGGATGAAGTTTGTGGATTATTTAAGCTTGCAGGTATACCCGATGATGTTGCTAAGAAGAAGGTCTTCCCTTTATCTTTGAAGGGAGACGCATTGATATGGTATAGGCTATGTGATGATATGAGATTCTGGGACTATAAAAGATTGAAGTTGGAATTTCATCAAAAGTATTACCCTATGTATCTTGTTCATCGTGATCGCAATTACATATATTATTTCTAGCCTCGCGAAGGAGAAAGCTTCTCTCAAGCTTGGGGGAGGCTTAAATCAATGTTATATTGATGCCCCAATCATGAGCTCCCGAGAGAAATAATTATGCAAAGTTTTTATGCTCGGCTTTCTGAAAACAATCTCAACATGCTTGATACTTCAACTGTTGTTCGTAAAAGTAGCTGCACCTATTAAAGTTGAAGAAAAGACTGTCACTTATAATGATCCTATTGTTCCTACTTCTTATATTGAGAAACCACATTTCCCTGTTAGAATAAAGGATCATGCTAAAGCTTCAACTGTTGTTCGTAAAAGCAATATTAGAACTTATACACCTCCTGAACAAGTTAAAATAGAACATAATATTGCTATTGTTAAAGATCTCTTGTCTAATAATATTGATGGGCATGCTATACAGTTCAAAGGTGAAACTGTTAGAATCGCTAAACCTTGTGCTAAAGATAAACATAGACCCGTGGTAGGCGTGCCTGTTATTTCTGTTAAAATAGGGGATCATTGTTATCATGGCTTATGTGATATGGGTGATAATGCTAGTGTTATACCGCATACTTTATATGAAGAAATTAAGAATGA
The DNA here is from genome assembly GCF_018294505.1 of Triticum aestivum. Taxonomy (NCBI): domain Eukaryota; kingdom Viridiplantae; phylum Streptophyta; class Magnoliopsida; order Poales; family Poaceae; genus Triticum; species Triticum aestivum. The sequence goes on from NC_057800.1 coordinate 110,313,758, forward strand.
AATTGCACCTGCTGAGTTAGAAGATATTGATGTCACAATTAAACTTGCCAATAGAGATACTATTTCAGCAATGGGAATTGTCAGAGATGTTGAAGTCTTGTGTGGGAAAACTAAATATCCTGCTGATTTTCTTGTTCTTGGTTCCCCACAAGATAGTTTTTGTCCCATTATATTTGGTAGACCCTTCTTAAATATTGTCAATGCTACCATAGATTGCACTAAGAATGTTGTTACTGTTGGCTTGGATGATATGGTTCATGAGTTTAATTTCTCTAAATTTAGTAAACAACATCGTGAGGAAGAATTACCTAGTGAGGATGAAATTATTGGTCTTGCTTCTATTGTTGTACCTCCTAGTGATCCTTTAGAACACTATTTGCTAGACCATGAAAATGATATGTTCATGAATGAAAGAAGGGAAATAGATGAAGTATTCTTTAAACAGGAACCTGTTCTAAAACACAACTTGCCTGTTGAAATCTTAGGGGATCCTCCTCCACCCAAGGGTGATCCCGTGTTCGAGCTTAAACCTTTGCCTGATAATCTTAAATATGCTTATCTTGATGAAAAGAAGATACATCTTGTTATTATTAGTGCTAACCTTTCAGAGCATGAAGAAGAAAGATTATTGAAAACTCTGAAGAAGCATCGTGCTTCTATTGGATATACTCTTGATGATCTTAAGGGCATTAGTCCCACTCTATGCCAACATAAAATAAAGCAGATGCCAAACCAGTTCGTGATTCTCAACGACGTCTGAATCCTAAAATGAAAGAAGTGGTAAGAAAAGAAATACTAAAGCTTCTGGAGGCAGGTATAATCTACCTCGTTGCTGATAGTGAGTGGGTAAGTCATGTCCATTGTGTCCCTAAGAAGGGAGGTATTACTGTTGTTCCTAATGATAAAGATGAATTGATTCCACAAAGAATTATCACAGGTTATAGGATGGTAATTGATTTCTGCAAATTAAATAAAGCTACTAAGAAAGATCATTACCCCTTACCTTTTATTGATCAAATGCTAGAAAGATTATGCAAACACACACACTATTGCTTTCTAGATGGTTATTCTGGTTTCTCTCAAATACCTGTGTCGGCTAAAGATCAATCAAATACTACTTTTACATGCCCTTGTGGTACTTTTGCTTATAGATGTATGCCTTTTGGATTATGTAATGCACCTGTTACCTTTGAAAGATGCATGATGGCTATATTCTCTGACTTTTGTGAAAAGATTTGTGAGGTTTTCATGGACGACTTTTCTGTCTATGGTTCCTCTTTTGATGATTGCTTGAGCAATCTTGATCGAGTTTTGTAGAGATGTGAAGAAACTAATCTTGTCTTGAATTGGGAAAAGTGCCACTTTATGGTTAATGAAGGTATTGTTTTGGGTCACAAAGTTTCTCAAAGAGGTATTGAAGTTGATAAAGCCAAGGTTGATGCTATTGAAAAGATGCCATGTCCCAAGGACATCAAAGGTATAAGAAGTTTCCTTGGTCATGCCGGGTTTTATAGGAGGTTCATTAAGGACTTCTCAAAAATTTCTCGGCCTCTGACTAATTTATTGCAAAAAGATATACCATTTGTCTTTGATGATGATTGTGTAGAAGCATTTGAAATACTTAAGAAAGCTTTAGTCTCTGCACCTATTGTTCAGCCACCTGATTGGAATTTACCCTTTGAAATTATGTGTGATGCTAGTGATTATGATGTAGGTGCTTTTCTAGGGCAAAGAGTCGATAAGAAATTAAATGTTATTCATTATGCTAGTAAGACTCTAGACAATGCTCAAAGAAATTATGGTACTACCGAAAAAGAACTTTTAGCAGTTGTATTTGCTTGTGATAAGTTCAGATCTTATATTGTTGATTCTAAAGTAACTATTCAAATAGATCATGCTGCTATTAAATATCTTATGGAAAATAAAGATGCTAAACCTAGACTTATTAGATGGGTTCTCTTGCTACAAGAATTTGATTTGCATATTGTTGATAGAAAGGGAGTTGGGAACCCCGTTGCAGACAACTTGTCTAGGTTAGAAAATATTCTTGATGACCCACTACCTATTAATGATGACTTTCCTGATGAGCAATTAAATGTTATAAGTACTTCTCGTAGTACTCCATGGTATGATGATTATGCTAATTATATTGTTGCTAAGTTTATACCACCTAGCTTCACATACCAACAAAAGAAAAAGTTCTTCTATGACTTGAGACATTACTTTTGGGATGACCCACATCTTTATAAAGGAGTAGATGGTGTTATTAGGCGTTGTGTACCTGAGCATGAACAGGAACAGATCCTACGCAATCATTCCGAGTCTTATGGAGGACACCACGCTGGAGATAGAACTGCACATAAGGTATTGCAATCTGGTTTTTATTGGCCTACTCTCTTCAAGGATGCCCGTAAGTTTGTCTTGTCTTGTGATGAATGTCAAAGAATTGGTAATATTAGTAGACGTCAAGAAATGTCTATGAATTATTCACTCGTTATTGAACCGTTTGATGTTTGGGGCTTTGATTATATGGGACCTTTTCCTGCCTCTAATGGATACACACATATTTTAGTTGCTGTTGATTACGTTACTAAGTGGGTCGAAGCTATTCCAACTAGTAGTGTTGATCATAACACTTCTATTAAAATGCTTAAAGAAGTTATTTTCCCAAGGTTTGGAGTCCCTAGATATTTAATGACTGATGGTGGTTCACACTTTATTCATGGTGCTTTCCGTAAAATGCTTGCTAAATATGATGTTAATAATAGAATTGCATCCCCTTATCACCCACAGTCTAGTGATCAAGTAGAGTTGAGCAATAGAGAGCTCAAATTAATTTTGCAAAAGACTGTTAATAGGTCTAGAAAGAATTGGTCTAAGAAACTTGATGATGCATTATGGGCTTATAGAACTGCATACAAAAATCCTATGGGTATGTCCCCGTATAAAATGGTCTATGGAAAAGCATGTCACTTACCTCTCGAACTAGAACATAAGGCATACTGGGCTATTAAAGAACTCAACTATGATTTTAAACTTGCCGGTGAGAAGAGGTTATTTGATATTAGCTCACTTGATGAATGGAGAACCCAAGCTTATGAAAATGCCAAGTTGTTTAAAGAAAAAGTTAAAAGATGGCATGACAAAAGGATACCAAAGCGTGAGTTTAATGTAGGTGATTATGTATTGCTATACAACTCTCGTTTAAGATTTTTTGTAGGAAAACTTCTCTCTAAATGGGAAGGCCCCTACATCATCGAAGAGGTCTATCGTTCCGGTGCCATTAAAATCAACAACTTCGAGGGCACAAATCCAAAGGTGGTAAATGGTCAAAGAATTAAACATTATATCTCAGGTAATCCCATAAATGTTGAAACCAATATTATTGAAACCATAACCCCGGAGGAATACATAAGGGACACTTTCCAGAACGTTTCAGACTCTGAAAAGGAATAGGTATGTGGTACGGTAAGTAAACCGACTCCAAAACAATTTTGAAGGCAATATTTCTCCGTTTTGGAATATTTTGAAAAATAGAAAAATAAGTAGCAATCTGGGAAGGACACTAGGGCCCCACGAGGGTGGTGGGCGTGCCCTACCCCCCTGGGTGCGCCCCCTACCTCGTGAGCGCCTCGTGTGCTTTCCAGACTCCGTTTTCTTGCACGTTACGTATTTTGGTTGGTAAAAATTCATTATATATTCTCCCGAAGGTTTTGACTCCCGTATCACGCAAAAACCTCCTGTTTTTGTTTCGAGCTGTTTTTCTGACAGATCTAGGTTATCATGACGGCCCAAGTGCCTCCAAGGACAAGTTCTTCGAGAGGGTCATCAACCCTTACCTCGTGGAGGTGCTGCGACACCCTCAAACCATTGAGATGCGTGATGGGTTGCTGCACATCCGCGATGAAGAGGGACCAAAAGGGACCGGAAGCATGGAGATGAGGCTCGAAGCAGTGGAGCAACAAGTGTTCAAGTGCCAAAGGATGGTGGAGCATGGAATCAACGCTAGCTACATGATGCTCGCGGAGTTCACTAACAACTACAAGTCGGATGCCAAGAACACTGAGGAGGCCATTTTCAAGCTACACGAGAAGATCGAGCACCTCTAAGCCCAAGTCTATGACCTTCAAAACCAAAACTGTGAGTATGAATATAGATTCAAAAGAATGAGTTTGGCTGCATATTTGAGGATTCCGGAGACTCGATCATCTTTTTATGATGGTGAACCTATGCCTTGGAAGATGGATGACAAGCTCGCATCATCAACAACACCTCCACCGTCTCCTCCAACAAAGAAGAATTGAGTATCTGGGTATGGGCACTCTCCTTGGCAACTGCCAAGCTTGGGGGAGGTGCCCCGGTATCGTATCACCATCACAACTCCTATCTTTACCGTTTTCTTAGTTCGATCCTATTAGTAGTATCTTGATCTAGTAGAATAAAGTTTATGGCATGATCTAGTTTTGAGTTTTGCTTTATGATCCCTCTATGTAATCGAGTCTGTGAGTTATATATAATAAGATTAGTGTTGAGTCAAGGGCTTGATTATTTTGCCATGATCTTGGGTGAATAAAAGAAAGAAGAAAAGAATAAAAGGAAGAAAAAGTTCATATTGATCTTATTGAGAGTAATGACTTCACATAGAAAGAGTATGATGATTAAAAGTTGTTGGGAGTTGGTAGACATATCTTTGGTCATTGTTGCAATTAATAGGAAGTAACAAGGAAAGAGAGGTTTCACATATAGATATATTATCATTGACATCTTTTATGATTGGGAGCACTCATTAAAATATGACATGCTAAAGAGTTGATGTTGGACAAGGAAGACAACATAATGAGTTATGTCTGAGATAAAGTATGTTATCATGGTTCCTCTAACTTGTTGAGATTGCCTATCCCCCTCATGCTAGCCAAATTCTAAGCACCAAGTAGAAATACTACTTGTGCTTCCAAATATCCCTAAACCAGTTTTGCCATGAGAGTCCACCATACCTACCTATGGATTCAGTAAGATCCTTCAAGTAAGTTGTCATCGGTGCAAAGCAATAAAAATTGCTCTAAATATGTATGATTGATTGGTGTGGGAGAAATAAGCTTTATACGATCTTGTGATGTGGAAGTAATAAAAGCGACGGACTGCATAATAAAGGTTCATATCACAAGTGGCAATATAAAGTGACGTTCTTTCTCATTGAGATTTTATACATCCAACCATAAAAGCGCATGGCAACCTCTGCTTCCCTCTGCGAAGGGCCTATCCTTTATTATTATCTTCTACCTTATGCAAGAGTCATGGTGATCTTCACCTTTGCTTTTTTTATTTTATCCTTTAGCAAGCTCGGCATGTTGGAAAGAACATGACATATATATCTAATTGGATGTAGGGGAGCATGAACCATTATTGTTGACATTACCCTTGAGGTAAAAGGTTGTGGGGCAAAACTATAAGCCCCTATCTTTCTCTGTGTCCGATTAAAACTCTGTAACCACAAGTATCGTGTGAGTGTTAGCAATTATGGAGGACTAAATGATAGTTGAGTATGTGGACTTTCTTTTCAGCTCTGACATAGACTCTTTCTGATGTTATGATAAATTGCAATTGCTTCAATGACTGAGATTATAGTTTGTCGGAGTCCAATAAGGTTTATGATTTATACTTTTGCATTGTCAATAGATCATCCCTTGAACATAAGTAATCATATGACAAAACCTATATATGTTGTTGTTATAAGAATAATCATGATGCCTTCATGTCTGTATTTTATTTTTATTGACGCATCTACCTCTAAACATGAGGACATATTTATTGTTATCGGCTTTTCGCTTGAGGACAAGCAAGGTCTAAGCTTGGGGGAGTTGATACGTCCATTTTGCATCATGCTTTTATATCGATATTTATTGCATTATGGACTGTTATTTCACTTTATGTCACAATGCTTATGGCTATTCTCTCTTATTTTACAAGGTTTACATAAAGAGACAGAATGCCGGCAGCTGGAATTTTGGTCTGAAAAAGGAGCAAATATTAGAGACCTATTCTGCGCAACTCCAAAAGTCCTGAAACTCCACGGAATGTCTTAAAAGAAATAAAGAAAAATCCACGCCAAAGATGAACGCCAGGGGGCCCACACCCTGCTCACGAGGGTGGGGGCGCCCCCCTAGGGCGCGCCCCTATCTCGTGGGCCCCCTGGTGGCTCTCCGATGCCCATCTTCTCGTATATGAGGTCTTTCGATGAGAAAAAAAATAGAGAGGAACTTTTCGGGACGAGACTCCGCCACCACGAGGCGGAACCTTGGCGGATCCAATCTAGAGCTCCGGCAGAGCTGTTCTGCTGGGGATACTTCCTTCCCGGAGGGGGAAATCATCACCATCGTCATCACCAACGCTGCTCTCATCGGGAGAGGGCAATCTCCATCAACATCTTCACCAGCACCATCTCATCTCCAAACCCTAGTTCATCTCTTGTATCCAATTCTTGTCTCAAAGTCCGGGATTGGTGCTAGTAGGTTGCTAGTAGTGTTGATTACTCCTTGTAGTTGATGCTAGTTGGTTTAATTGGTGGAAGATCATATGTTCAAATCCTATATGCATATTATTACCCCTCTGATTATGAACATGAATATGCTTTGTGAGTAATTACATTCGTTCCTGAGGACAAGGGAGAAGTCTTGCTATGAGTAGTCATGTGAATTTGGTATTCATTTGATATTTTGATAAGATGTATGTTGTCTAGCCTCTAGTGGTGTTATGTGAACGTCGACTACATAACACTTCACCATTATTTGGGCCTAGAGGAAGGCATTGGGAAGTAATAAGTAGATGATGGGTTGCTAGAGTGACAGAAGCTTAAACCCTAGTTTATGCGTTGCTTCGTAAGAGGCTGATTTGGATCCATATGTTTCATGCTATGGTTAGGTTTACCTTAATACTTTTGTTGTAGTTGCGGATGCTTGCAATAGAGGTTAATCATAAGTGGGATGCTTGTTCAAGTAAGAACAACACCCAAGCACCGGTCCACCCACATATCAAATTATCAAAGTATCGAACGTGAATCATATGAACGTGATCAAAACTAGCTTGACGATATTCCCATGTGCCCTCGGGAGCGCTTTTCCTATTATAAGAGTTTGTTCTGGCTTGTCCTTTGCTACAAAAGGATTGGGCCACCTTGCTGCACTTTATTTACATTTGTTACTTGTTGCTCGTTACAATTTATCATATCACAAAACTATCTATTACCACTTATTTTAGTACTTGCAGAGAATACCTTGCTGAAAACCGCTTATCATTTCCTTCTGCTCCTCGTTGGGTTCGACACTCTTACTTATCGAAATGACTACAATAGATCCCCTATACTTGTGGGTCATCAGTATTCGAGCCTTCGAGGCCCCTGGCTTGTAATATAAAGCTTGTATTATTTTAATTTGTGTCTAGAGTTGTGTTCTGACATCTTCCCTTGAGTCCTTGATCTTAATCGTACACATTTGCGTGTATGATTAGTGTACGATTGAGGGCGTCACAAGTTGGTATTAGAGCCGACTGCCTGTAGGTAGCCCCCTTTCCAACTCCTTGGCCGAAGTTGAGTCTAGAAACCGAAAACCGTTTTACTAACTTGGTTGTGTGGCTTACGGGCCCACGTCGCCAATTGGGTGGTATTAGGATCTTTTATTCCTCGTCTATACTCTCGGACTCTGATCTCTCGTCTATTCGGGTTAAACATTTTACTAAGTCTGACACTAGGATCTCGTAATTACTTCCTCCCGGAGAGCCCGTTCAGTTTAGATGATCGCTTGCTGCTTCAGAAGATTTCGAAGATACTCTCTAATGTTTCCCCGAAACGCTTGTGCCTTTGCCGTTGAAATTCCATATCACCGATAAATCCCTAAGGATAGCTGCATGCACTTGTTGTCCATACCTTCATTTCCAATTGTTCTTGTTATTACAGGATACCCCTGAAATACTTCGGATATTTCGAGAATCATTTGTGCCTGCTGCCTTGCAACTCCTTTTCCGCATGAATACATGTATGGATAATTCCTCACACTTACCGGGGATCCGTTCATCCCTAGTTGTTCATGTGTTTCGCAAATTCTTTGGGATACTATTCGTTCTTCCGACAATCCTCAGTAGCCTATAGCTCATGTTCTTGCTTATCGTCTTGCATTATGGTTAATTCCATATGTCTAACAATATTCATTAAACTCCTTTGAGATTTTCATTCTTATCCTCTTGATTCAACATGTGTGTGAATGCACACAATCATCAGTTGTTCCATGGTATTTATCCTTCTGATTCAGACGTCATTCCGGACATGAGCTGGATCTCGACCAATCAAATTGCCATCGATTGTACCCCTAAGGCTATTCAGCTTATCCATCCCTAATCAGAGCATTGCTTCTGATCCCTTGTCCTGGAATTCATAATTTCTTTGCATTGGAGCTTTGAGTTAGTCAGTTGTTTCCTTAAACTGATCTCCTTGCATTCCTTCTTCCTCTGGTTGATTACCGATGCTCACATCAGACCCTTTGTGGACCACCAGATCCTTTGTTGGATTTTATCCGACAGCGTCCTTCTTATTCTATAAGCTTGTGAGCCTTTCCTCGGATACATAATGCCTTTGGTAAATTGTATTCTCTGCTTTCTCCAGCATGCTCTGCTATCGAGCTTGTGTTATTTATTCCTAAAATTGTGGTATATGCTCCTAAGATGCCTCGATGGGTTGAACCTATGCCTTCCATATTATGTGTGAACTCGAAAGTTTTCATGAGTCTTACTCTTCTGGTGTTTTGCTAGATAACTTTTTAACACTACAACTTCATTGAAAGCGAGAAGTAAATGAAATGATATGCATTGAAGAAGTGGGAGTCGACCTTGAACTTTGTGTTCATGCCCGTGGACACGATGTAGATCTTATCATGGAAGCTTCTCTTAAAATTAATTATCCCCTTGGTATAAGATCATATTATATCTAGGATTTGATCCTTTGCAACCATGGTTCTGACCATGATAGTTTCTCCTTAATTCCATTTCCCGGACAAGTTAAAATACTTGTCTCCTGCAAGTCATTTAACCTTTCCACCTCCAATTTGATCTACCTTCAAGTATTGCCTCATGTTATCTCAAGGATATTGTGTCATTGCACTACCTCTTGTAAATTCTTAATTGGAGTGATACTCTGACATCATTCCTAGCCTGATTGGATATATCATTATCGTGCTAATTTTAACCGTGCTACTTGGTCCTTATTCTTGGAGCACAACTTTTCGACGATGAGCGAAGCTTACGTCGATCATCCTCATCTTATCATTCCACCTTGAACAACAAGCTTGAATCCGAGCTTGTGTCATATACGTGGTTCCAATAACCTTTTGCTTCATCATTCCTTTTGCTTCATGTGGTCATTGTTTGATGGCCTCTTCTTAGTACCTCGACAAAATCTGTCGTGATCCCCATCAATATACTGACCTGTTTCAGGATATCAATCGAATTCGTGATGAGAAATACCATCCTCGCCCCTCTATGATTGTGTTATCATCAACAAGGTTCTTGACTTCCTGCCAACACAAACCTGATTGTGTTTGGTTATACCTTATGTTCCGAGATAATCTTGGAAATGTTCCTTTGAATCTCTTATGATCTACAAACCCAATCCATAATTGAAACACCATGTCGGTGCTATCTCGAAGCATGACTTTGGTACTCCGATTTTCAATAAAACATTTTGAAGCCCAATGCTAAAGGTTTCCTGCTCAATTATCCAAACACCGTTGTTTGGGTAATGTCATGAAATTCCCTCCCCTTACCTAAATGGTTTTCCACTTTCTATCATGTCGTGGATATCATGCTCTGCTTGTCCTTGGGAAGGATATACCCCTGAAATATGTGTCCAAACAGATTTTCCTTTCCATTGTTCTGTTTACTCTGGACATCACATTTTCCTTTCCGTTGTTTTGTTTAACCTTTCTTGTGGTCTATATGCTCTAAGCAGTAATGTTCTTCTGCTTATGTAAACACCTTGGTGTACAACCGTGTCACTAAGACCCTTTTGTTTGTGCTGATGACATTCCGGTAGCAACCGATGGACGAGAACTTTGCCTATTGATTCGCCTCGTTCAACGAGCAGGAAAATGGTTCTCTTCGTCCCTCGCCCTTGGTACCAACATTGATGCCAACATAACTGACAGTCTATCATCTGACGTGCCTTGCTATCAGCCCCCTTTCTACTTTTAACCCACATGGTGGGCCCATAACCCACAGGTCCCAGGATCGGGACCTGACTCTCCTATATATCTTTGATTCTGAAATATTCTTGCATTTGGCTTCGTATCATGTCACGAGCCACCTTTCGAGGGATGATCTATTCCAGATGCTCTGAACCCCCTTCTCACACTCTGTTCAGGTATCGATCGTTTGTCCATTCGCTTGAAACTTCCTATTGTACCTTCATATTTTGCTCTCGATGTTTTCTTAAGTTTCAACTCGAGAGGTACATCTACCACTTTCCTTGAATTGTTCACTAGATAATTAACCCTATAAGGGTCAGTTTTCCCAAAGTTACTCTTTACTTCTGCACTTAAATCTCGGGACGAGATTTCTTGTAGTGGAGGAGATTTGTAACGCCCCGAGAATCTTGCTACGGTAATCCCCCCTAATGATGCCTTGTCGTCATGCTTTCCTAAGCCAAAACACCACCTGTCCAAAAATCAAGTCCAATTCAATTCAAATTGCAAGTCAATTTTTGCATCTTCAAATGAGCTAGAAAAATAGTTCACAATGTGGCAAATATTCCCTAAGTATTTGTCATAATGAAACCTACCTCTGTTGGATTCCAAAAATGCTCCTGGAAATTATTTGAGTGGTCTAGCAACAATTAAATTGGCCTTTTCAATTTCTAAAAGTGTGTAATCATTTCCAAATGCCCAAAATAATTTTTGTGCAACTTCACAATATTGCAAAGTAATTATTGTGGCATGTGGCACATTTTACAAGAGTCATTTGGTGCTTGGAATAATTGCAAAGCACTAGCTTTTTGATTTCCAGAAAAGGAAAACTAAAAGAAAAGGAAAAGAGAGAGAGAGAGAGAGAGAGAGAGAGAGAGAAAAGGCCCCTGACCCCCCCTTTTCCCCACTGGGCCTCGACCCCGCCGGCCCAGTCGGCCACACCACAGGCCGGCCCACTCTCCCGCTCCCCTGGCCTATTAAGCCACTCCCTCCCCGTAACCCTAACTGAAGGAAATATGCCCTAGAGGCAATAATAAAGTTATTATTTATTTCCTTATATCATGATAAATGTTTATTATTCATGCTAGAATTGTATTAACCGGAAACATGATACATGTGTGAATACATAGACAAACAGAGTGTCACTAGTATGCCTCTACTTGACTAGCTCGTTAATCAAAGATGGTTATGTTTCCTAACCATGAACAAAGAGTTGTTATTTGATTAACGAGGTCACATCATTAGTTGAATGATCTGATTGACATGACCCATTCCATTAGCTTAGCACCCGATCATTTAGTATGTTGCTATTGCTTTCTTCATGACTTATACATGTTCCTATGACTATGAGATTATGCAACTCCCGTTTCCCGGAGGAACACTTTGGGTGCTACCAAACGTCACAACGTAACTGGGTGATTATAAAGGAGCATTACAGGTGTCTCCAAAGGTACATGTTGGGTTGGCGTATTTCGAGATTAGGATTTGTCACTCCGATTGTCGGAGAGGTATCTTTGGGCCCTCTCGGCACATAAGCCTTGCAAGCATTACAACTAATATGTTAGTTGTGAGATGATGTATTATGGAACGAGTAAAGAGACTTGCCGATAACGAGATTGAACTAGGTATTGGATACCGACGATCGAATCTCGGGCAAGTAACATACCGATGACAAAAGGAACAACATATGTTGTTATGCGGTCTAACCGATAAAGATCTTCGTAGAATATGTAGGAGCCAATATGGGCATCCAGGTCCCGCTATTTGTTATTGACCGGAGACGTGTCTCGGTCATGTCTACATTGTTCTCGAACCGTAGGGTCCGCACGCTTAAAATTATGATGACAGTTATTATGAGTTTACGCATTTTGATGTACCGAAGTTAGTTCGGAGTCCCGGATGTGATCACGGACATGACGAGGAGTCTCGGAATGGTCGAGACATAAAGATTGATATATTGGATGACTATATTCGAACACCGGAAGGGTTCCGGAGAAGTTTCGGATAAAACCGGAGTACCGGAGGGGTTACCGGAACCGCCCGAGGGGTTAATGGGCCTTATGGGCCTAATGTGGAGAAGAGGAAGGGGCTGCCAGGGCAGGCCGCGCGCCCCCTCTCCCCCTAGTCCGAATTGGACAAGGAGGGAGGGGCGGCGCCCCCCTTTCCTATTCTCCCTCCACCTCTCCTAGTTGGACAAGGAACGGGGAGGGGAGTCCTACTCCCGGTAGGAGTAGGACTCCTCCTGCGCCCTCCTCTAGGCCGGCGCACCACCCCCCCTTGGATCCTTTATATACGGAGGCAGGGCGCACCCTAGAACACACAAGTTGATCCCCGTGATCGTTCCTTAGCCGTGTGCGGTGCCCCCTGCCACCATATTCCACCTCGGTCGTATCGTTGTAGTGCTTAGGCGAAGCTCTGCGTTGGTGGAACATCATCATCATCACCACGCCATTGTGCTGACGGAACTCATCCCCGAAGCTTTGCTGGATCGGAGCCCGGGGAGCGTCATCGAGCTGTACGTGTGCTAAGAACTCGGAGGTGCCGGAGTAATGGTGCTTGGATCGGTCGGATCGGGAAGAAGACGTACGACTACTTCCTCTACGTTGTGTCAACGCTTCCGTTGCGATCTACAAGGGTACGTAGATCATACTCTCCCCTCTCGTTGCTATGCATCACCATGATCTTGCGTGTGCATAGGAATTTTTTTGAAATTACTGTGTTCCCCAACAGTGGCATCCGAGCCTAGGTTTTATGGTTTGATGTTATATGCACGAGTAGAACACAAGTGAGTTGTGGGCGATATAAGTCATACTGCCTACCAGCATGTCATACTTTGGTTCGGCGGTATTGTTGGACGAGACGACACGGACCGACATTACGCATACGCTTACGCGAGACCGGTTCTCCCGACGTGCTTTGCACATAGGTGGCTTGCGGGCGACAGTCTCTCCAACTTTAGTTGAACCAAGTGTGGCTACGCCCGGTCCTTGCGAAGGTTAAAACGGAGTCAAATTGACAAACTATCGTTGTGGTTTTGATGCGTAGGTGAGATTGGTTCTTACTTAAGCCCGTAGCAGCCACGTAAAACTTGCAACAACAAAGTAGAGGACGTCTAACTTGTTTTTGCAGGGCATGTTGTGATGTGATATGGCCAAGACATGATGCTAAATTTTATTGTATGAGATGATCATGTTTTGTAACCGAGTTATCGGCAACTGGCAGGAGCCATATGGTTGTCGCTTTATTGTATGCAATGCAATCACGATGTAATGCTTTACTTTATTACTAAGCGGTAGTGATAGTCGTGGAAGCATAAGATTGGCGAGACGACAACAATGCTATGATGGAGATCAAGGTGTCGCACCGGTGACGATGGTGATCATGACGGTGCTTCGGAGATGGAGATCACAGGCACAAGATGATGATGGCCATATCATATCACTTATATTGATTGCATGTGATGTTTATCTTTTATGCATCTTATCTTGCTTTGATTGACGGTAGCATTTTAAGATGATCTCTCACTAAATTATCAAGAAGTGTTCTCCCTGAGTATGCACCGTTGCGAAAGTTCTTCGTGCTGAGACACCACGTGATGATCGGGTGTGATAGGATCTACGTTCAAATACAACGGGTGCAAAACAGTTGCACACGCGGAATACTCAGGTTATACTTGACGAGCCAAGCATATACAGATATGGCCTCGGAACACGGAGACCGAAAGGTCGAGCGTGAATCATATAGTAGATATGATCAACATAGTGATGTTCACCAATGAAACTGCTCCATCTCACGTGATGATCGGACATGGTTTAGTTGATTTGGATCACGTGATCACTTAGAGGAAAAGAGGGATGTCTATCTAAGTGGGAGTTCTTAAGTAATATGATTAATTGAACTTAAATTTATCATGAACTTAGTCCTGGTAGTATTTTTCAAATTATGTTGTAGATCAATAGCTCGCGTTATTGCTTTATATGTTTATTTTGATATGTTCCTAGAGAAAAATTGTGTTGAAAGATGTTAGTAGCAATGATGCGGATTGGATCCGTGATCTGAGGTTTATCCTCATTGCTGCACAAAGGAATTATGTCCTTGATGCACCGCTAGATGATAGACCTATTGCAGGAGCAGATGCTGACGTTATGAATGTTTGGCTAGCTAAATATGATGACTACTTGATAGTTTAGTGCACCATGCTTAACGGCTTAGAATCGGGACTTCAAAGACGTTTTGAACGTCATGGACCATATGAGATGTTCCAGGAGTTGAAGTTAATATTTCAAGCAAATACCCGAGTTGAGAGATATGAAGTCTCCAAAAAGTTCTATAGATAAAAGATGGAGGAGAATCGCTCAACTAGTGAGCATGTGCTCAGATTGTCTGGGTACTACAATCGCTTGAATCAAGTGGGAGTTAATCTTCCAGATAAGATAGTGATTGACAGAATTCTCTAGTCACCATCACCAAGTTAGTAGAACTTCGTGATGAACTATAGTATGCAAGGGATGACGAAAACGAATCCCGAGCTTTTCATGATGATGAAATTGATGAAGGTAGAAATCAAGAAAGAGCATCAAGTGTTGATGGTTGAAAAGATCACTAGTTTCAAGAAAAGGGCAAAGGGAAGAAGGGGAACTTCAAGAAGAACGGCAAGCAAGTTGCTGCTCAAGTGAAGAAGCCCAAGTCTGGTCCTAAGCCTGAGACTAAGTGCTTCTACTGCAAAGGGACTGGTCATTGGAAGCAGAACTACCCCAAGTGATTGGCAGATAAGAAGGATGGCAAAGTGAACATAAGTATATTTGATATACATGTTATTGATGTGTACTTTACTAGTGTTTATAGCAACCCCTCAGTATTTGATACTAGTTCAGTTGCTAAGATTAGTAACTCGAAACGGGAGTTGCAGAATAAACAGAGACTAGTTAAGGGTGAAGTGACGATGTGTGTTGGAAGTGGTTCCAAGATTGATATGATCATCATCGCACACTCCCTATACTTTCGGGATTAGTGTTGAACCTGAATAAGTGTTATTTGGTGTTTGCGTTGAGCATGAATATGATTTGATCATGTTTATTGTAATACAGTTATTCATTTAAATAAGAGAATAAATTGTTGTTCTGTTTACATGAATAAAACCTTATATGGTTACACACCCAATGAAAATAGTTCGTTGGATCTCGATCATAGTGATACACATAATCATAATATTGAAACCAAAAGATGCAAAGTTAATAATGATAGTGCAACTTATTTGTGGCACTGCCGTTTAGGTCATATTTGTGTAAAGCGCATGAAGAAACTCCATGCTGATGGGTTTTTGGAATCACTTGATTATGAATCAGTTGATGCTTGTGAACCATGCCTCATGGGAAAGATGACTAAAACGCCGTTCTCTGGAACTATGGAGCGAGCAACTGACTTATTGGAAATAATACATACTGATGTATGAGATCCGATGAGTGTTAAGGCTCGCGGCGGGTATCATTATTTTCTAACCTTCACAGATGATTTGAGCAAATATGGGTATATCTACTTAATGAAACACAAGTCTGAAATATTTGAAAAGTTTAAGAATTTCAGAGTGAAGTGGAGAATCATCGTAACAAGAAAATAAAAAGTTTCTGCGATATGATCGCAGAGGTAAAATATTTGAGTTACGAGTTTGGCCTTCAGTTAAAACAATGTGAAATAGTTTTACTACTCACGCCACCTGGAACACCACAGCATAATGGTGTGTCCGAACGTCATAACCGTACCTTATTGGATATAGTGCAATCTATGATGTCTCTTACCGATCTACCACTATCGTTTTGGGGTTATGCATTAGAGACAGCTACATTCATGCTAAAAGGGCACCATCTAAATCCATTGAGACAACGCCTTATGAACTGTGGTTTGGCAAGAAACCAAAGTTGTCATTTCTTAAAGTTTTGGGTTGTGATGCTTATGTGGAAAAAGTTTTCATCCTGATAAGCTCAAACCCAAATCGGAGATATATGTCTTCATAGGATACCCAAAGGAGACTGTTGGGTACACCTTCTATCACAGATCCGAAGGCAAGACATTCATTGCTAAGAATGGATCCTTTCTAGAGAAGGAGTTTCTCTCGAAAGAAGTGAGTGGGAGGAAAGTAGAAAACTTGATAAGGTAATTGTACCTTCTCCCTTATTGGAAAGTAGTGCATCACAGAAAACTGTTTCAGTGACACCTACACCAGTTAGTGAGGAAGCTAATGATCATGATCATGAAACTTCAGAACAAGATACTACTGAACCTCGTAGATCAACCAGAGTGAGATCCGCGCCAGAGTGGTATGGTAATCCTATTCTGGAAGTCATGCTACTAGATCATGATGAACCTACGAACTATGAAGAAGCGATGGTGAGCCCAGATTCCGCAAAATGGATTGAAGCCATGAAATCTGAGATGGGATCCATGTATGAGAACAAAGTATGGACCTTGGTTGACTTGCCCGATGATAGGCAAGCAATTGAGAATAGATGGATCTTCAAGAAGAAGACTGACGCTGACGGTAATATTACTGTCTACAAAGCTCGACTTGTCGCGAAAGGTTTTCGACAAGTTCAAGGGATTGACTACGATGAGACCTTCTCACCCGTAGCGATGCTTAAGTCTGTCCGAATCATGTTAGCAATTGCCGCATTTTATGATTATGAAATTTGGCAGATGGATGTCAAAACTGCAGTCCTGAATGGATTTCTGGAAGAAGAGTTGTATATGATGCAACCAGAAGGTTTTGTCGATCCAAAGGGAGCTAACAAAGTGTGCAAGCTCCAGCGATCCATTTATGGACTGGTGCAAGCCTCTCGGAGTTGGAATA
The DNA here is from genome assembly GCF_018294505.1 of Triticum aestivum. Lineage (NCBI taxonomy): Eukaryota > Viridiplantae > Streptophyta > Magnoliopsida > Poales > Poaceae > Triticum > Triticum aestivum. The sequence continues at coordinate 110,330,825 of NC_057800.1, forward strand.
TACGCTTTGATAAGTTGATCAAAGCATATAGTTTTATACAGACTTACGGTGAAGCCTGTATTTACAAGAAAGTGAGTGGGAGCACTACAGCGTTTCTGATAAGTATATGTGAATGGCATATTGTTGATCGGAAATAATGTAGAATTATTCTGCAAAGCATAAAGGAGTGTTTGAAAGGAATTGTTTCAAAGAAAGACCTCGGTGAGGCTGCTTACATATTGAGCTTCAAGATCTATAGAGATAGATCAAGACGCTTGATAAGTTTTTTCAATGAGTACATACCTTGACAAGATTTTGAAGTAGTTCAAAATGGAGCAGTCAAAGAAAGAGTTCTTGCCTGTATTACAAGGTGTAAAGTTGAGTAAGACTCAAAACCCGACCACGGCAGAAGATAGAAAGAGAATGAAAGTCATTCCCTATGCCTTAGCCATAGGTTATATAAAGTATGTCATGTTGTATACCAGATCTATTGTATACCCTGCACTTATTTGGCAAGGGAGTACAATAGTGATCTAGGAGTAGATCACTGGACAACGGTCAGAATTATCCTTAGTGAAATAAGGATATGTTTCTCGATTATGGACGTGACAAAAAGGTTCGTCGTAAAGGGTTACGTCGATGCAAGTTTTTGACACTGATCCAGATGATTCTAAGTCTCAATCTGGATACATATTGAAAGTGGGAGCAATTAGCTAGAGTAGCTCCGTGCAGAGCATTGTAGACATAGAATTTTGCAAAATACATACGGATCTGAATTTGGCAGGCCCGTTGACTAAATTTCTCTCACAAGCAAAACATGATCACTCTTTGGGTGTTAATCACATAGCGATGTGAACTAGATTATTGAATCTAGTAAACCCTTTGGGTGTTAGTCACATGGAGATGTGAACCAATCACATAAAGATGTGAACTATTGGTGTTAATCACATAGCGATGTGAACTAGATTATTGACTCTAGTGCAAGTGGGAGACTGAAGGAAATATGCCCTAGAGGCAATAATAAAGTTATTATTTATTTCCTTATATCATGATAAATGTTTATTATTCATGCTAGAATTGTATTAACCGGAAACATGATACATGTGTGAATACATAGACAAACAGAGTGTCACTAGTATGCCTCTACTTGACTAGCTCGTTAATCAAAGATGGTTATGTTTCCTAACCATGAACAAAGAGTTGTTATTTGATTAACGAGGTCACATCATTAGTTGAATGATCTGATTGACATGACCCATTCCATTAGCTTAGCACCCGACCGTTTAGTATGTTGCTATTGCTTTCTTCATGACTTATACATGTTCCTATGACTATGAGATTATGCAACTCCCGTTTGCTGGAGGAACACTTTGGGTGCTACCAAACCTCACAATGTAACTGGGTGATTATAAAGGAGCATTACAGGTGTCTCCAAAGGTACATGTTGGGTTGGCGTATTTCGAGATTAGGATTTGTCACTCCGATTGTCGGAGAGGTATCTCTGGGCCCTCTCGGTAATGCACATCACATAAGCCTTGCAAGCATTACAACTAATATGTTAGTTGTGAGATGATGTATTACGGAACGAGTAAAGAGACTTGCCGATAACGAGATTGAACTAGGTATTGGATACCGACGATCGAATCTCGGGCAAGTAACATACCGATGACAAAAGGAACAACGTATGTTGTTATGCGGTCTGACCGATAAAGATCTTCGTAGAATATGTAGGAGCCAATATGGGCATCCAGGTCCCGCTATTGGTTAATTACCGGAGACGTGTCTCGGTCATGTCTACATTGTTCTCGAACCGTAGGGTCCGCATGCTTAAAGTTACGATGACAGTTATTATGTGTTTATGCATTTTGATGTACCGAAGTTAGTTCGGAGTCCCGGATGTGATCACAGACATGACGAGGAGTCTCGGAATGGTCGAGACATAAAGATTGATATATTGGATGACTATATTCGGACACCGGAAGGGTTCCAGAGAAGTTTCGGATAAAACCGGAGTACCGGAGGGGTTACCGGAACCCCCCAGGGGGTTATGGGCCTTATGGGCCTAATGTGGAGAAGAGGAAGGGGCTGCCAGGGCAGGCCGCGCACTCCCTCTCCCCCTAGTCCAAATTGGACAAGGAGGGAGGGGCGGCGCCCCCCCTTTCCTATCATCATCGTCACCACGCCGTTGTGCTGACGGAAATCATCCCCGAAGCTTTGCTGGATCGGAGCCCGGGGAGCGTCATCGAGCTGTACGTGTGCTAAGAACTTGGAGGTGCCGGAGTAACGGTGCTTGGATCGGTCGGATTGGGAAGAAGACGTACGACTACTTCCTCTACGTTGTGTCAACGCTTCCGTTGCGATCTACAAGGGTACGTAGATCATACTCTCCCCTCTCGTTGCTATGCATCACCATGATCTTGCGTGTGCATAGGAATTTTTTTGAAATTACTGTGTTCCCCAACACTAACCCCGCGCGATCCCCACTCCTCGTTCCCCCACGCGCCCCACTCCTTCGTCCCACTCCCCCTCTACGCCCCGAATCTGGATCGGGGGCAGGCGCCTCGACGCCGACATCGCTCGGACCCATCCTCGCCGGACCACCTCCACGCCGGTGCCGCCCCGTCCCCGACCTCCTCCTTACCGCCCGTCCCGACATCGCCGCCACCCAACGCCGGCGCTCGACCCCGCACCTCGCCGTGAAGCTTCGTCGCCAGCTCGCCGGAGCCGCGTCGTCGTCCTCCCCTGCATCGCCGTCGTCGCCGACCTCC